>NW_018397282.1:1349889-1361379 GCF_002168275.2 Theobroma umbraticum
AATTTGGATCTACAAAAAATTTGTAAATACAAAATAAAATTATACAAATATTTATAATTATATTTAACTCTATCAACCATAAATTCAGTCTTTAATCTAGGAAATTTCAACCTAAAAAATATAACCTGAAATATTAAACAAAATAAAAACATAAAAATAAATAATAATTAAAAGGGTGGAGTAGTACAGATTCTATGATTGTAATAAGAGATTTGTCATATACAAATTAAGCAAGTCAGAATGAGGAATTAATTTTATAATCATCACTAACTCTATATCTCCCTTCTTCATTATTTTAAAAGAAAAAACTAAATCAATCTATTTTACTAATTTGAGTTTAGCTTAAGTTAAAGACTAAGTCAAATAAATTTTAAAATTTTGTACTATTATAAATAAAAAAAGAAGTTTATTTAGTTTTTATATTATTTTATTCTAACAAAATACAAATTATTCATCTAAATTTCACTTTAGGTATAAACTTTTTTTTTTGAAATTTTTTTATAAAAGGGGAATCAAACTTAATTTTTACAAAAAAGATAAATTAGTGTACATATTCTAGAATTAAATAATCAAGTAAGAAAATATTTATATATAGTTTTTAACACCATAAATCTTTTACACTTAAATATTTGGCTTATTAATAAATATATCTATCATCTACTTAAAGATTTATATTTTTTAAATATTTTTTTCAATGTAGTCATCAATCTCTCAATTTTGTTCAATTTAGTCCCTGTATTATATATTTTTGTTCAATTTAATCCATATGATGTCTCACGAAAAATTTAAAAAATTTTTGATTTGCCATGTGGCGCTGATATGTCAACATTGTCACGTCATTATATTAGTGCCACATGGCACTACTACATCATCATGTCGGTGTCACGTGACATGTCATGTCATCATGTGGGTCTCATGTCATTCAAATGTGCCACATCAACATTGATGCCAGAGCTGACATCATCTTTTTAATAGTAAAATTGGATGTTGTTAAAAGGACGAACTAAATTAATGCAGTTCTCAAAATCAAGGGATTAAATTGCTTTGATTTTTGAGTACAGGGACTAAATTGAACAAAATACATGGGTACAAGGACTTGATGGGTATTTTAACCAATCTTTATTCTTATAAGCTAACTGCTTAGCATCTATGGCACTATGTATTATTCTAAACATTATATCACCAACAAACAAAAACAAATATGGAGATAAGGGATCCCCCTGTCTAAGCTCCTAGATGGTAGAACTTTACCATTTGCCTTACCATTAATCATTAATGTATAGGAAACTGAAGATATACACCCCATTGTCCAATTAATCCACTTGCTATCAAACCCTAACTTATTTAGAACAGCCTCTAGAAAGTCTCACTCCACTGTATCGTAAGCCTTATTCATATAAGTTTTCAACCCCATCTCATACCTTATTTATTTATTTATTTAGTTTTTAAGTTTCAAAATATAGAAAGCTTCATTAGCAATCAAAATATTATCCTAAATATACCTCCCTTCAATAAAACTACACTGATTTTCAGTTTTGAGGTCTTTCATCGATGGCTTCAACCTATTAACCATCACCTATTGGATAATTTAATAAGCAAAATTACAAAGGTTGAAACTCCTTTTATGGAGGAAGAGATATGGGTTACTGTCCAACAATGTGATGGTAATACTCAACCTTGATGGATTTAATCTTGATATCTACAAAAAATAATGGTTTGCCTTTAAAAGTGAGATCATTGCTTTCTTGGGGGAATTCTTTTCTACCAAAAGGTTTAATAGTCTTTTTAATGCATCCATTATCAACCCATTAGTCTAGTTGGTAGTATCTACAAAATCCTAGTGAAGGTTCTAGACAATTGACTCAAAACGGTGATTAGCTCAATGGTGGGGGAAAACCAATTTGCTTTTGTTAAAAAGTAGGCAAATCCTTAACTGCTCTTTGATAGCTAAAGAGCTCATTGACTACCTTAACAAGCACAAAAAGAGTGGCTTTCTTTTCAAAGTTGATTTTCAAAAGACCTTTGATAGTGTCGACTGGGGTTTCCTGGACTTCATTATGAAGAAAAGAGGATTTAGGACTAAATGGAGAAGGTGGATAACACAATGTATCTCTATAGCCTCTATTTCAGTGTTACTCAATGGCACTCCAACAACTTAGTTCTTGACTCAAAGAGGCTTGTGGTAGAGATGCCCTCTCTTGCCTTTTCTTTTCAATATTATTGCAAACTATCTTAGTTCCATGCTTCACAAAGCCACCTCGATGGAACTTTTTCGAGCCACCTAAGTTGAAAACTCCTAGATTATCATCTCTCACCTTTAGTTTGCTGACGACACCTTCCTTTTCTGTGAGCCTCACTTTTTCTAGTTTCTTAACATTGCAAAAATTCTTAAAATTTTTTAAGCTATTTTCTGGACTTAAAATTAATTTTTCCAAAAGCAATATTCTAGGCTTAGGCACTAACACTAGTCTTATTCAGTTTTGGGCAAGCATGATTAGTTGCAAAATGGAAACCTTCCCCACTAGCTATCTTGGCTTGCCATTGAGAGCTAACCCTCAATCCTCATTCACTTGGCAACTAATTGTTGAAAAACTTCAATCTAAGCTTGCAAGGTGGAAAGGCCAATTTCTCTCAATGGGGGGATGGCTAACATTTATCAATTTAGTTCTTTCCAGTCTTCTTTTATATTTCCTCTTTATTTTCCAGATGCCTACTTCGACTATGCAAAAACTTGATGCCATCTAGAGGAATTTTTTATGATTAGGAAATTCTATTAAAAGAAGGTTGCACTACATTAATTGGCCATTTATTTTCAAGTTCAAAAGCCAAGGGGGTTTAGGGATTATGGACCTAGAGCTTAAAAATCAAGCTCTCCTAAACAAGTGGCTATAGAGGCATGCCAATGAACCGATATTCTATGGCACAAGGTCATCTCGGCTTAGAACAAACTACTAGATCCAAGTTGTATGCTACCCTCCAACAAAACCCACAAACCTTTTCTTCTTTGGAAACACATTTCTAAACCCCTTCAGTCCTCCAATAGATACCATGAATTGGTTACTTCCAATTTTGGTATCTTCTCGGAAAAGGGAACACTATCTTCTTTTAGAATGATCTTTGGCTCGGTAATGCCCCTCTGTCATTGACTTTTCCTCGCATCTATACTTTGGCAACCGATGAAAAGGCCACCATTGTAGAGTTAGGGAAATGGGTCAATCACAATTGGACTTGGGATATTAACATGAGAAGACAATCATTTAATTAGGAGATAGAGCATCAGGAAGAATTTAGAGCTCTTATAAGCAACATGCAACCTTATCCAACTGATAATGATAGAGTAATTTGGAAAAAGACCACAAATGGTTCTTACCCCTAATCCTCCTTCTGCAAGGTGTTTCACAACATTCCTCAATCTTCTGATAGTTTCTAGAGCAATGTTTGGATTGGAAAATGCACCACCAAAAGTGAAAACTTTCTATTAGCAAGTCTAGAAAGGTAAGATGGGCGCCAAATCCATCTTAATGGAGAAAGGGCATATGACTGTTGATGAATCAATGTGTACCCTATGCAACTCTCATCTTGAGATCCCATTTCATCTCTTTTTTGGATTTATGATTGTATGGAAAACGTGCACAACTTGCCATCTCAAATGGGGCATCATTTAGGTTTCTCTTGCTGATACTATCTCCTTCTTTAATGCATGGGTTCATCATCCCATCTCTCCCAACGTGAAGCATGTTTGGAAAATGTTGTTTTTGGCCAACTTTTGGGTATTATGGTTATGCAGAAATGAGACTATATTTAGAGGCAAGAAGTTTAAAGTCTAACAGATTGTTCACATTACCCTCCTTTGATTCTCATTGTGGTGTAAAAGGAAGTGGCAAATAGGATATATTCCTACTAACCTATGTAGACTTAAACCCACAATTTTTTCTAACAGTGCCAATAAGCCAAAGCACAAGTCAAGCACAAGCTGGTCACCTCCATTACTAGAGTCTCTGAAATTGAATATTGATGGAGTAGCAAAAGGCAAACCTGGCCCTACAGGTATAGAAAGAGTTCAAAGGACCATCTAGGATATAAAAAAGTGACCTTTTCTATGCACATTGGAACGGAGGAATCTAATTATATTGAATTTAAAGCCATTCGGATGGGCATCAAATTCTTTCTCTCCTCCTCCCCATGGGCTACAACACACCGTCTTCAAGTTGAATGCAATTCTTCTAATACCATCAATTGGACTAGAGACCACAACAAGGTACCAGGGCGTATGAAATTTATCTCTAATGTTTTTGAGTCTTATTTGCACAGCAATATGGGGATTACCCTTACTCATATTTTGAAGGAACCTAATTCAATGGCTGATGGTTTTGCAAAAGTTGGAGTTCTACGAGCCTCTAACTTCGAAGCCTATTTCGACTTCTACCAAGGGGGACCACTCCAAGACTCAACTACTACAGGCTAGTCTCTACGATCTTGGATTTAGTTTGTGTTTTTTATGTAATGCATTAGAGACAAATATAGCTTTTAGCTGTAGGATTGAATCGAAATGTGTCTTTTTCTCCTTTGCCTATGACATATTAAGTTCTTTTTTTCATTTTTATGTTTGCTTGTCCACCTTAAGGGGGCACTTTTGATCGGCTCTGTTTATTTAAGTCTCTTTTTGGGACAAAATGCGCCAATAAAGCTTTGCTTTTCAAAAAAAGAAAAAAATTTACAAAGGCTCATTGGCCTAAAGTGAGACATCTCTTCAGGACTTTTAGTCTCAAGAATTAATATAAAATTAGTCCTGTTAATCTCCCTAAGCTTATGACCATGACAAAAAAAACCCATGTATTGGTTGAATTTCCTTTATTATTTCCCATTACTTTTGAAAAACCTACACCATTATTGGAAAACAGCACGCTTAATTTCTTCTTCTTCAACCGCCTTTGTCACCCAAGTAAGGTGGCTTAAAGAAGGTTCATGGCTTCTGGGGTCAACTAAGAGTGAATACAATTATGTAAACTCCATGTGAAATTGGCAAGTTAAATTCATCATCAACCATGTTCAAGCAGTGGACAACAATTTCCGATGTATGTGTAGCAAAATTCTAAAAATTTGGCTTGGCTGGCAGCACAGCAGGATCTAAAAGAATAGTCATATATATGTGCTAATTTGACCCTGGAAACAGCATGTTAACAACCAGCCAAGCCATGGCAGATTAAAATTCATGTAAAACAAAATGATGACTTATAAATCAATGCTGAACTGGAAACTTAACTAGTCATTGATAACAACATAGTTGTGAAGATCTGACAACCATCACTATCTCACACAACAAAAAGATCCAGATATATATTTGCAACCTACTTCAATTCATGAGAAAGTTTGAAAAAACTTAGACAACCGAGACCTTACATTTCTTGGAGACTTTTGGTAATTTGGACAATCTTTTAGTGATCTTTGACCTCCATTTTGCTGCATTCTGTTTTCTTTCTCTAGCCTGTACCGTGAAATTCTCCAGAACTTGGGCATGCTTGAGAAAATACTCAACCATTTGGAACTCATTTTTCTGACCTTTGAATGACAAAATTTTAAATGTCTTGAGTTGAGACCACAGAAAGGAAGGAAATGCCTTGGATGGAAACTTGACTCTGCTGATGTCGCATGAATAACGCTGGTTCACCTGAACATGAGACAAATAGGAAGGATTCACAATTGCCACACTACATTGAGTGCATGAAATTACTACAAAAACAGTATTATATAATACTCCATTTTCATACCTTAAAAACAAGTGCTTCTAGACTAGGAAAGCATGCCAGTAAATCTGGAAGCACTCTTTCCCACCCAACAAAGAAGTAGCCATCAAGATTCAAATAAGTCAGCTTAGGCAACTTGGGAATTATGCTACTAACTTGTAGGAAAACCTTCAGGAGAAGACAATTGTTGTTACTTGTTAAAGCATTTTTGTACTAAGAAAATCTTGTGAAAGAATTGTGGGTTGAAGAAAACTAACCTCTGCAAATATACCAGATAAATGAAGTGATTGAACATTACTGATGCCTTTGAATAGATCAGCTGCAGCTTTATTATAATAGACAAAAGAGTCATAACAATCAAAAACTGTCCCGAAATCAAAACATGCTTCGACAAGGGAGTTCAGATTTTTCAGCAAGAAGCTTTTTGGCAGGTGACAGCATTTGAAGTAGACAAGGCTAGGGGCATCAATCACAATCTCATAATCTTGGTAATAGCCCTTAGTATAGGCTACGGTCAATCTCTGCAGTGTAGGGCTAGAAACATTGAATTTGCATCTGTGTTTCAAGTTGCATCTATCTACAACCAATTCCTCAAGCACGGAGCAGCAAGAAAGGAGTCTTTGAATTGAATCATCATCTGAAAATTCAATACCGGATAGGTGGAGAATCTTGAGACTAGGAGAACAAATCTCAACAGGCAGTTTCAGGACAATCTTGCACTTGCTGTAGATGTCCAATCTCAATACCTCCAATGTCTTGCAAGTAAATACCCCAAGAGGCACCATATTTAGCTCCTTAACCTTAAGGCATAAGTCAAGCTCTCTAACCCTGTTCAATAACGCGTATCGTATCCATCCATCAATCCGGTAAGAATCAATAGAGTCTCCACACTTGAGATGAAATTTATCCACAACCCCAGTGCGGTAAAACAGAACTCGATCCACAAAATTCATGAAACTATAACTATCATACTTCCTCCTTTTACAATGATCATCCAAGTTAAGATTAGATATTAGAGAAACAATCTTACTCCACCGGGTAGATAAAATGGAGGTTGCTACTGCTTCTTTTGTCGGAAGGAACGATAGGATGTGACTTAAAATTGGGTCTGGTAAATTGCTTATCCTGTCTACACCTTCCATTCTCGCTTGTTTAGCCATGAACGCTACAGGAAGTTAAAGCGAGCTGTGCAGAGAAGGATCTGAGATTCTTGCAAAGTTGGCAACGCTGCAAGGTTTTTTCACTGGTTTTGCTTTCCAAATGAGTTTGGTGCCCGTGCCTGACGCTTAGGATTTTCTGTCATTTCTTAAATGGTAGCTCTGGAAACCAACCGTCTCATGCAGGCAAGTGTAGTGTTACTTTATCAATTAGGCGGCCATTAAATCTCTTATTCTTGAAAACTGCACACATGCGGCACCCATAATTCATGCAGCTTTTATCAATTTCAAGATCATATTCATCAATCACCTGCAAATGGGGAAGTTTAGTAAGACATAAGCAAATCTAAAGTACATAACAGTCAATAGCAATTAACAGATATACCTTATTACATGCCACATTCTACTCTCATAAGCCTAGCTCACAATATCAGAGACTTGAAATTAGCTATAAATATGTTTGGCTCCAATGCTGTTCAAGAGATGGGTAGAAGCACGTGGCCCAAATCACTAGACAGTCCAAGTGTTGGGCATTGTATTAATCTGGGAGAGAAAAAGAATCCTTTGTTTAACACCATGAAAATAAGCTATGACAGGAATAATTGTCATAAGCACCAGTGTCAAATAGGGGAAATAGATTAGCTACTTTGATTTGGCCGAGAAACTATCAATAATAGAATCACATTTGATGAACAAGAATGATCAACTTATCAGTTAGGAGGTTCAGCAGCTTAGCCATTAAATGTCAGCTCTTGAACCGAAGCAACCAGGTGCTCCCAGAGCAGTGTGTTGCTTCATTAGCCGGACAGCAGCTTCCAAAATATCCCATTCTTTACTGCAAACTTTTAAAATTCATCTGTTATTGAGAATTGAAAAGGTTTTTTTTTCTTTTTCTTTTTTAATTCTTGGTATGATCCATGAACCTTTTTCACTGCTAAATCAATAAAAAAGAAATGGTAAATGCTATATTAAAAGTGGAGAATTTCAACCTAAAACCGCTCAAATTTTTCTACCATGAGATATTATAAATATGTGATCCACCAAGGTCTTACTGACATCATTTTCATGAATAATTAAGAATCTGAAAATATCTATAAGTAACCTAAACTAGTAAAAGTAGCACGTCATCATCTCAGGTTTGATACACAGTTTCAAGAAAAATTGTATGGAAAACCTTACAACAAAATGCAGTGACATAGAAAATTGATTTTCAAATTAAACCGAAACAGTTAAAGCCAAAGTTTTGTGTGGGCAATCATGTTGATATTCTATGCTATTCCACGATTTGAACAGCTGGAGAGGTGTAAAGCTTAATACTGGATAGCTAATTTCTGATCATTGCATTGGAAGCAGGAGAAAATGAACTACTATGAAGGCTTGTCATTCAGGTATTTATGCAGCCAAAAGGGTGAGCGACGACAAAATATTTGCAATGGGATCCAGGAGAGGAGATGATATCGTCCACAAGAAAGACTGCCTTAGCCCCCTGGCTTTTCCAAATCCTTGCTGTTTTTTCTTTCTTTACTTTGCTCCTTGACCTTTCCAAATTTTATTTTGTTTACCTCTTGACTTTCTCACATTCTTTTTATATAATCATTACCATTTTAAATCTATTTTACTCAATTATTAATTAATTACTCAATTATTGACTCTCTAGTCCATAATTTTATATAGTTATTTTTCACTTTCATAAATTTTTTTTTGTCAATGATGCATTTTATTTTCCCAAATACACGCATACCATGTATAAGTAACTTCACATATAAATACTAAATGTTGACATTTTTCTTTTTTAAAATTATTTTCTTTTATGTTTGTTTTTTATATTTTGTTTAGACAATTAATTGGAAAATAAATACAGTATAAACAATGACTTGCTTTGATTCTTTGCTTTGCCTAAGGAATGCAAACTTATCATACTTTTCACTACATTTAATTATGTACAACACAACATATGAATAAAATAAAATTTTAATCATAAGTTTGTTGCAAATAAATTGAAAAAAAATTAAAAGCATAAATACTAGTCTTATACAAAAACTTCATTGAAACTCGGTTTACAACTATTAAAAACAATCAAGTATAAAAATGTTTGCA
Organism: Theobroma umbraticum; assembly: GCF_002168275.2. Lineage (NCBI taxonomy): Eukaryota > Viridiplantae > Streptophyta > Magnoliopsida > Malvales > Malvaceae > Theobroma > Theobroma umbraticum. Next base: position 1,358,888 of record NW_018397282.1, read on the forward strand.
TTTAAACATTATAATAATATCATATTATTTTTATTTACAAATTTATATAAGGATTATATTGATTCCGGCAGCTTTGGAATCCTGGCTCCATCTAAGGGGGGAAAAGGAATAAAAAAAAATTATTGATTTGGCAATTCACTGATGCCAATCTTTGGTGATTTGAATTGCTCTTTTATCTTTGGCCGTACCTTTGTTCACATGCATCGACTCCATATGGCCATAACTCTAGGGTATGCTACTAATTTCTAAAGTTAAATGTATTAACATGGAATGCTTAAGAAAGTTTTGACTCGGTGGAATTAGAGTGAGACTCCATTTTAACCTTTCTTAGAGAGCAAGCACTTCAATGTGATTTTCTGGATACATGGTACCTTGACCATTTGGATTTACTCATTATTTTATTACCAAATGACACCTTCTCATTAAATCACATAATTATATCATTGTAAACAAGTGATCATAGTAATTTGAAAGGGTTTTAAAAGTGAGGTTAGTTTGTTTGATAAAAGCTTTGGTGTTGTTGGCTTCGAACAAGAAGTTTCAAAGCATGGATTGCATTTGATTAGGAGAGAAAATAGGATAGTTTTGGAGAAGAAATTGAGGAATGATGTAGGTAAGTTGCATGTAATCAATTTTTCCTTTATTTAGCTTAGTTTTATTGGTTTTTATTTTAATTTTTTACTTAATTATGTAAAGAGAAAATTGTAAGAAATAACCCTACTTATAAAGTGATTTTAGAAATAACCACCTATATAAAGTTATCTATTTTTAGCCAAGTTTGATATGTGTAGACCAAAATGCCCTTGAAAACATTTCTAGCAAATTAATCTTCTGATATCTCCCTCTCGCCATAGAGAAATTAAATGCTCAGTTGTTTTAGCTCCCTCAACTCTCTTAGCTCTCTCAACTCTCTCAATTGAGTTGTATCAGCTCTCCCTCAACATTTCTGAACTGTGTTAGCTCTATCAGCTCTTTGTTGAGTACTATTTGCTAGAGTGGCATGAAACTCAAAGATAACAATTATCATACGCAGTGGAAAGTAAATTTAAACATACCATGCCATGCCACCACCTATGGATCACCTCGATGGTTTTAATACAAATAAAATTTAAGAGGAGTAAACAAAATATTATTTATCTAAGTGATGTCGTAGTCACGATGGCAAATACTCTTGATTGAGAGAAGATACGACACTACTCCTATTTTGACTCAAGCCCGTTTACACCATGAATGGAAAAAGAACCCAAGCCACCCAATCATTGGCCTTTAACGGTATCCACACAATTTCACTTTAACCTTTAGCAAGGTAGAAGCTTTTACCTACTCTCTGTGCTAGCAGAGTGGACAACAATTGTCCTTTTTTCACACAAACTATAAGCCAGATCACTATAGAGTAAATTATCACAAGATTTTCCTCTCAACCACAGGAGGTAGCTAGAAAAATTTTTGGTTGTTTTTGACAACTAGGTTTTCATAGTCATATGTGAGTAGTTGCACTCGACCATTTGGCTCATTGGTTGGTGCATTATGCCCTTACCTAAAGAGCAGGGTTCGAAACCTCCCTCCTCCAATTTAAAAAACAAAATATTCATATGTGAGTAGTTAAAGGTGATATTTATACCAACTTTAAACAACTCCCATAATTTGCAACTAAGGGCCTAATATTATAACCCATTATAATATTGGCCCAACACTTAATTAAACCCTTTTAATTTAGTCCTTGGAAATTAAAATCAAATTAATTTCCTTTTGTCATGTTTGCAATTAAGGTTATAATATTATAACTATTTATAATATTAACCTTAATCTTAATTAAACTATTTTAATTAAGTCCTTAGAAGTTAAAACCTAGAGTATGATTTAAGTCTAACTTAAATCATCACACCCTCAATTTAATTCATAGTATAACTTTTGTGTGTGACCCATTAGGTTCCTAACAAGTTGGCAATGGAATAAATTGTAATATTAATCAATTAATTCAATTTCATAGACCAAGATTGGCATCTAAAAATGCATCATAGCCACCTAATTGTTAAAAGAGTCAAAGGATTCTTCGACAACCTTTCAGTGTACAGTTTATGAGTGTAATTCATTCCCTCATCATATATCCAAGAGATGATAAGAGCATGGTGTAGTGTTTACTCTTATTGATGTCCATATTCATTCCTGCAGTTAGATCACTAGCTTTACAAAGACATATGAAACTCTTTTCATAATCTCCAAGTAGCCTTGGCCAAGGACTTCAATAAGCTAATATCAACCAAGAATTGTTAAGATATGTCCCCTTAATCACTTAGGGTGATGATTCCTCTCTTGACCAATCATTTGCCTTCACATGTTTCATGTTATACCAAAAAGCATCCTGTTATGGCATCCTTGGTTAGGCACCCGTAAGTATGAAATCAAAGCATAGCACTCCGCATATAACACAACCTAGTGTTTCAAGTCTAAGGAGTATTTACACAACTAACACATGAGAAGTATTGCATAGA
>NW_018397282.1:1361389-1361856 GCF_002168275.2 Theobroma umbraticum
AAATACCAAATGCACTTTTCATGGTGGGTCACATTCAGTGAACTTGCTTTCCTAGGCAAGCACCTATATTCTCGTTCCAAGTACCATTATACTTCAATCTATGAGATCGATTGTTTACTTCCAAAGTAAGGAACATAGAATATACTAGTCTTTAAGCATCATTGATGTCCAGTCTCAATGATACATTGACCGGGAACATTTTGAGATTATGCTTTGATGCATAAGGATCTCATAACTGCAACCCATTATAGTTCCCTTGTAAGACATATTAATCTCATGGACTTCATCTAATTAGACTTATAACCCATTATAATTAACGTCTTATTGATGAAAGAAAACCTCTAATCATTCAACATGAGATTGATTGTTTACTTCCAAAGTAAGGAACATAGAATATGCTAGTCTCTAAGCATCATTGATATCCAGTCTCAATTATACATTCACCAGAAACATTTTGAGATTATGCT
>NW_018397282.1:1361956-1365594 GCF_002168275.2 Theobroma umbraticum
TGGCCAAGGATTTAATTAAGCTAATGTCAACCAAGAACTAATGAGATATTTCCCCTTGAAACACTTGGGGTGATGATTCATATTTTAACCATTCATTTGCCTTCATATGCTTATACTATACTCAAAAATATCCTGTTTTGGCATCCTTGGTTGGGTATTCGTAGGGATGAAATCAAAACATAGTACTCCACATACAAAACAACCTGGTGTCTTAAATCTAGGCAGTAGTTACACAACTAGCACATAAGAAGTATTGCATAGACACTTGAATAAGGTACCAAATGCACTTCTCATAGCAAGTTATGTTCAGTGAACTTGCTCTCCCATGTCTAGCACCCATATGCTAGTTCTAAGTATTTCTATACTTCAATCTATAAGAGCAATTACTTCTTTCACAAGTAAGGAACATACCATGTGCCGATCTTTGAGCGTTATTAATGCCTTGTCTCAATAATATAATGATCAAGAACTTTTAGGAACAATGCTTTAATCATAAGGATCTCATAATTGTATCCTAATACAATTCCTTTGCAAGGCATATATTATTCCACGAGCTTTACCTACATAAGTACAAAGAAAATTAAATTACAAACGTAAAAAATTACCTCAATGTTATTATGAATAATAAAATATTATACATGAATATCTCAAAATTGCAATTCCCATTCCACCACAAATTAGCTTGTGTGGCTTATTCTAACAACATCATCATGTCACGGACCACAGTTCAGCACATTAGAGGTGGCCCAAGGGTGTTTCAGAGTGCCGGCATATGGGGGAGTATTGCTGGGAGAGAACCCCCACTGGATAGTAGAGGACAAGTGCAGGCTGCCTAGCAGGGGCGTGCAGCACAGGCCCCTGGGTGAGCCAGCTCACACAGAGCCAGGCAAACTACGTGCGAGTGGACTAGGTGCACCAACCCGTACAAAAGGGGCGTGCAACGCATGCCCTGGGAGCGCTGGCCAGTACAATGCCTAGACAAACTGCCTGCGAACAACTTATGCTCACCAGCCCACCAGCGCCCAAGCACACTGCCTATGGGCATCCCAAATGCACCAAGAGGCCCAAACATGACACCGACCCACTACACCAGCCCTTGTAATGGCCTGAACTGCTAGAATTTTGGCTTCTTTCCTAAAAATGTCTTGTCACCCTTTTGAAGGGAAATTTGACTCTAAATAGCCTTTGTAAATTGTGCACAGCAGAACACTTAATAGACATTCAAATTTTTCACTCTCTAACACTCTTCTCTAATCCCTTTACTTCAATCTTCTGCATATTTACGTGCTGGTCTGAGGTCTACTATTTTTGCATGTACGTTTACGTACTGACTAAAGATTGTGTTTCGCTGTGTGCGTGTGTGAGCTGACCAAAAGCAGTATGCGTGCGTGTGGGTGTGCTGGGTGCTTGTTGGACGGGTGTTTAGTGCGTAGGTGAGTTTGTTTGCATTACATACTACATAGTGTGTTGTTTCTTGTCCTAGTGGCCTTGAAAATCAGCTGGTAGGCATACCTTAGGCTAACTTGGGTTCTGGTACCGAGCTAAGGGTCAAATCCAAGGCCACATGGTTAGGTGGTTTGAAGAACCACCACGTGATAGGTGGTATCAGAGCAGTTTGCAATCAATTGCAAGTCTACTGGTTGTGGGGACAGTTTACAAGCAGTTTGCAATCAGTGTGCGCACCACAGTTTGCAAGCTTGTAGGAGGTGTTCGAAAGTAAGATATGACTATTAGTGGGTCAAGCATGACAGAATCTGCGCCCAAGGGAAGGGAAACGAGTACCGGTCGAAGGGAAAAGTCTGCCTTATGAGACCTCATTTTTGGTCTGGACACTAGACTGTCGAGGGTGGAAGTAACAATGGGCGAGATGCGTGACCTCCTCGATGTGCAGGAGGAACACATAGAAGAGCTCCATGTTCGGGATGAGGAGCTCAAAGGGGAGGTCTAGGAAATGGTGAAGGAGACCTTTGAGACTGTGACCGAGAGAAACGCTCAGCTTGAGAACATGTTGGAAGCCATGAAGAGTTAGCTAGGAGAGTTGAGAGCGAAAGTCCGCACGGCAAGATCGGAGGGTGGCCAGGAGGCTGCCACATGCCCGGAGGTGAGGCTTGAAGTGCCTAAACCGAGAGAATTTCACGACGGTAAAGACGTCAAGGAAATCGATAATTTTCTCTGAGGGCTAGAGCAGTACTTCAAAGCTACGGAGATTACTACGGATGACTGTCAGATCACCGCAGTATCCATGTATTTGGGAGACACGATACTACTTTGGTGGAGGAGGCAATGCAATGATAGGCTCGGTGGAGCGCCAGTACTCACGTGGGCTAATTTTCAGAACGAGTTATGCAAGTAGTTTTACTCAAAATACGCCATAGATGAGGCTAGGGGCAAGCTGTGGCTGTTGGTACAACATGGGGAAATCCAAGAGTATGTTAAGGAGTTCAGCGAGTTGGCTTTACAAGTGGGTGATCTAGGGGAAAGGGACACCCTCTTCACCTTCATGGATGGCTTGAAACCATAGGCCAAGCATGAGCTGCAGAAGATAGGCATGGAGGACCTCACTCGGGCCATGGTAGTGGCGGAAAGCTTGATTGATTACTCATGGGCAGACAAGGATAAAGCAACATCAGCCAAGTCAAAAGATAAAGGTAAAGGCTGGGCAAATAAGGGCAAGCAGCCCAAGGACAGTGGTGAGGGCAAGCCATAGTCAAAGTGGAAAGGAAAATCTACGTGAAAGGGGAAGCCTTCCGGAAACAAAGAGGACAAGCCTAAGACTTGTTTCCTGTGCGATGGCTCGCATTGGGTTCGAGACTGCTCGAAACGCTCAAAGCTGGTGGCCATTACAGTGGAGGAGGAACAGCAATCGGCTGAGGTAGTGAAATTGGGTTCAATGCTGCTGAGAGCACTGAACAATGCGGGTAATCGAGCCAAGGGGCTCATGTACGCAGACTTAATTGTTACGGAACAGCCTGTGGAAGCTTTGGTTGACACCGGTGCTTCTGATCTTTTTGTGTCTGAACAATGCACCGCTAAGCTAGGTATTAGAGCCGACAGTGCAGGGGGTTGGGTCAAAATTGGAAATTCTAATAAAGTGCACACGAAAGGCATTGCTAAGGGAATAGATGTGCAGCTAGGACAATGGCATGAGGTTGAGGATATCTAGCTGATTCCGATGGATGATTACGACGTAATTTTGGGGATCAGATTTTTGGACAAAACTCAAGCTATTCTCATGTCGTACAATGACAGCATTTGTATTTTAGACCCAAAGGGGCAGTGCGTAGTGCCGGTTAGACGAGGGTGCTCTTAGCCGAACACAACGTTGTCTGCCATGTAGCTGGCCAAGGGCGTACGCAAGGGTGAACAGACCTTTGCTGCCATGTTGAGCTTAGAGGATACCCCCGACAGCGTGATTGAGGTGCCGGCAGAAGTGCTTGAGGTGCTGAAGGAGTTTCGAGATGTAATACCTCCAAAGTTGCCGGGTTACTTGCCTCCCGCATGTGAAGTTGACCATCACATTGAGCTGGTGCTAGGGGCACAGCCGTCCGTCAGGGCATCGTATCGGATGGCACCTGCTGAATTAGCGAAATTGAGAAAATAGCTTAAGGAGCTCATTGATGCTGTGTTTATTACGCAGT
>NW_018397282.1:1365694-1365877 GCF_002168275.2 Theobroma umbraticum
TTGAAGAACAAAGGCTTGCATAAGGGCCTTGTTTGAAGGTACGTGGGGCCATATCGGGTGGTCAAGAGGATCGGCAAGGTGGCGTACAAGTTGGACTTGTCGCTCAAGCCAAAAGTGCATCCGGTATTTCACATCAGTATGCTGAAGCCTTACCATGTAGATGAGGGGGACCCTAGCCGAGGG
>NW_018397282.1:1366195-1366297 GCF_002168275.2 Theobroma umbraticum
CACAGCACCCAAACAGATTGCCTGCGCACGGCCCATGCTCACCAGCCAGTCAGCGCCCAAGCCCACTACCTGTGTGCACCCCAGACCCACTAGGAGACCCAA
>NW_018397282.1:1366734-1366851 GCF_002168275.2 Theobroma umbraticum
GCTGGTAGGCATAACTTAGGCTGACTTGGGTTTTGGTACCGGGATAAGGGTCGAATCCAAGGTCGCACGGTTGGGTGGTTTGAAAAACCGCCCCGTGACAATTGTTGGTGCTGAAGG
>NW_018397282.1:1366951-1367093 GCF_002168275.2 Theobroma umbraticum
GATGTACATGGAAAATTTCTTACGCAGAATTTTCATCCTCGTTTTTTGCAATATCGGTGGGCACTGGGTTGTTATGAACATCGACTTGGTGAAGTGTACGATAAAGGTGATGGACTTCATAACAACTTCTATTGGTAAGGAT
>NW_018397282.1:1368133-1368273 GCF_002168275.2 Theobroma umbraticum
TTTCTTGGAGTGGTCGATCTTAGGACATTCCAGAAGCTTGTTGATGGGCCCATCAAGCTAGGATCAACCCTCCATTGCTCAAGGGTCAATCCTAATAAAGATGACTTCCTTTGGCCTTTGTTTCATATCATACTATCACC
>NW_018397283.1:0-198 GCF_002168275.2 Theobroma umbraticum
CCACAAATATCCACCCAAAAATATCATTGAAAATTCCTCCAGTTTCATGACATCGTCAGAGATATAAGCAAAGTACAATATAATTTCCAACTACAAGATCAGTCCAACAACAAAATGATGAGAAGAATATCCAGAGAATCTGCCACAAAATGATCCGAAAGATAACCAAGCTTAACTATATACATGGCCATGATCTCA
>NW_018397283.1:208-410 GCF_002168275.2 Theobroma umbraticum
ATAATTGATTATCTTGCCAAAAGAAATACCAAATAACACCACCCAGTCAATCATGTGGACTTTAATTCTAAGAACAAAATAACACGACAAACATTTCAAAATTTTGAGCTAGGATGTGCACGTAAAAAACCTAGCATAAAAGAAAATCACAATCCAAAGAAAGATCCTATCCAAGTAAAATGCAACGTACTAACCGTTTGGC
>NW_018397283.1:420-1078 GCF_002168275.2 Theobroma umbraticum
TCAGCTTCATCAAAGAATATTATGCTTGGTGCCGCCAGACGTGCTCTACGAAACGTATTCCGTAACAAAGCTTCACCCTCTCCAACATACATTGAATATAACTCTGCACCACTGAATCATAAATTATGAATAGACCAGCACTATATGAATCTTAGAACAGGCACAATAACGCAGATAACAGGCCAAATGTAAACATATTGAATAGATTAAATACTAACTCTACAGATTGGTAGGCCATTTATGGAAGTTTCCTTCATCTGCTAAGTTTTCCCCAGATAAGCATGTCTGCTGTGAACTCTGAAGCATATTGCTACCATAGTAATGTATGGTAATTATTTGGAATAATTTATACTTAAATAGGCCTATTAGGCTAACTAATCTATGCAAAGTCAGTTTGATTAGCACGGCTTGCCTGCCTTTGTACTAGTACCAGTCATTCTTGCCATGATTACATTGTTTCTTCCTCTCTATGGGGCATCCTGAGTGTCAATAGCTTAAATTAAAGAAAGGCAATAAGGTTAACCTAGCCTAGCCTGAAGATCTTATTTACGTCACATTTTTCCTCTTCCTACTGATTGATTCGCAAACTGAAATCTTACACCCGAAACCTAGAACAATCATATTGCCACCATATGACGGCTAGTTCCAAAGTCTAACA
>NW_018397283.1:1178-1318 GCF_002168275.2 Theobroma umbraticum
GGAAGCTTTATGTCGTGAAGCAACCATGCTTGCTGTTAAAAGATCTACAGATATTGGTGAAAATCCAGGTGCACTTATCTTAACCGTGGAAGACTGGAAGCATGCTAAGTCTGTGGTTGGCCCAAGCATAACAAGAGGTG
>NW_018397283.1:1394-1611 GCF_002168275.2 Theobroma umbraticum
TTACTTAATTGATGCACAGAAAAAGCTCCGGCAAGCTGTTGAGTGGCCTATCAATCAGTAGGAAGAGGAAAAATGTGACGTAAATAAGATCTTCAGACTAGGCTAGGTTAACCTTATTGCCTATCGTTAATTTAAGCTATTGACACTCTGGAGGCCCTTTAGGGAGGAAGAAATAATGTAATCATGGCAAGAAATGACTGGTACTAGTACAAAGGCA
>NW_018397283.1:1711-1828 GCF_002168275.2 Theobroma umbraticum
AGACATGCTTATCTGGGGAAAACTTAGCAAATGAAGGAAACTTCCATATACGGCCCACCAATCTGTAGGGTTAGTATTTAATCTATTCAATATGTTTACATTTGGCCTGTTATCTGC
>NW_018397283.1:1838-1946 GCF_002168275.2 Theobroma umbraticum
AGGGTCTTTCTTGGGATTGTGATTTTCTTTTATGCTAGGTTTTTTACATGCACGTCCTAGCTCAAAATTTTGAAATGTTTGTCATGTGTTATTTTGTTGTTAGAATTA
>NW_018397283.1:2004-2152 GCF_002168275.2 Theobroma umbraticum
CTTGAGATCATGGCCATGTATATACTTAAGCTTGGTTATCTTTTGGATGATTTTGTGGCAGATTCTCTGGATATTCTTCTCATCATTTTGTTGTTGAACTGATATTGTAGTTGGAAATTATATTGTACTTTGCTTATATCTTTGAAGA
>NW_018397283.1:2162-2297 GCF_002168275.2 Theobroma umbraticum
CTGGAGGAATTTTCAATGATATTTTTGGGTGGATATTTGTGGAAATTCTTTGTGTATTTTGCTTTTGACAATATCTAATATTGAAAGTGGAGTCGCTCATCCAAAGATAAGAAGAGTGTTCGTATAAACGTTCAT
>NW_018397283.1:2483-2608 GCF_002168275.2 Theobroma umbraticum
GAGCAATACTGCAGTTGGAGAGAGGCTTCTATCCACCTTACTGACTGAAATGGACGGTTTAGAACAGGCAAAAGTCAGTCATAGTCCCATAAGCTTAATTTTCTGTTTGTTAAATAATTATCTGA
>NW_018397283.1:2954-3063 GCF_002168275.2 Theobroma umbraticum
GACTTTGCTGTTTCCCATTTCCATTGCAATCATATGGTTTCTCAATCCTTGCTAGCCTTTGAAAGGTAAAGCAATTGGAGTTACACGTTTAAATTTGTTATTTCTTCAT
>NW_018397283.1:3163-3283 GCF_002168275.2 Theobroma umbraticum
AAGTTTTTCATGAGCTCAGGTATTTTCTAATGCATGACACAGCTAGAAACTTTGGAATATTTAAACTGGAATTCGATGAAGAAATAACAAATTTAAACGTGTAACTCCAATTGCTTTACC
>NW_018397283.1:3368-3493 GCF_002168275.2 Theobroma umbraticum
GAATCCCCTGAAAAAGAGTAAATTCAATTTAGACTCATTTAATTTTTTTTTCAATAAAAAACGGATTCTACTCATACAAAGAATTCTTGAATGACATCCCTTAGTTCTCAGATAATTATTTAACA
>NW_018397283.1:3898-4017 GCF_002168275.2 Theobroma umbraticum
ATGCAGAATCCTTAATGAATCAGGCTGTTCATGATGAACGTTTATACGAACACTGTTCTTATCTCTGGATGAGCGACTCCACTTTCAATATTAGATATTGTCAAAAGCAAAATACACAG
>NW_018397283.1:4027-4226 GCF_002168275.2 Theobroma umbraticum
CACAAATATCCACCCAAAAATATCATTGAAAATTCCTCCAGTTTCATGGCATCTTCAAAGATATAAGCAAAGTACAATATAATTTCCAACCACAAGATCAGTCCAACAACAAAATGATGAGAAGAATATCCAGAGAATCTGCCATAAAATCATCCAAAAGATAACCAAGCTTAAGTATATACATGGCCATGATCTCAAG
>NW_018397283.1:4251-4411 GCF_002168275.2 Theobroma umbraticum
CAAAAGCAATACCAAATAACACCACCCAGTCAATCATGTGGACTCTAATTCTAAGAATAAAATAACACATGACAAACATTTCAAAATTTTGAGCTAGGATGTGCAAGTAAAAAACCTAGCATAAAAGAAAATCACAATCCCAAGAAAGACCCTATCCAAG
>NW_018397283.1:4612-4742 GCF_002168275.2 Theobroma umbraticum
CCAAATGTAAACATATTGAATAGATTAAATACTAACTCTACAGATTGGTAGGCCGTATATGGAAGTTTCCTTCATCTGCTAAGTTTTCCCCAGATAAGCATGTCTGCTCTGAACTCTGAAGCATATTGCT
>NW_018397283.1:5209-5320 GCF_002168275.2 Theobroma umbraticum
CTTTAGCAACAGTTGTTTTTGAGCATCCCGGAGGTCCATGCAGAAGTATTCCACACGTAGGTGATATCCCAAGCCTTGAAAATGCAGCTGAATGTTTGATAGGCCACTCAA
>NW_018397283.1:5656-5808 GCF_002168275.2 Theobroma umbraticum
TACAGCTTGCAAGTCAACATTGGGATCCAAAGGAACCTTCTTCGTGTAAAGCTGTGAACAATCATAATAAATGCTTCAAGAATTGATCTGAGCAAGTATAGAAATAAAGCAACTACTACTGTACAATTCAACATTCCAAATGTTCATACATT
>NW_018397283.1:5826-5987 GCF_002168275.2 Theobroma umbraticum
AAAGTAAGCAAAGGAACCCACATATAACACAGAAATGCAATGGAATTTAGTCTTTACCTTGAGAATTTGAAATCTCTCTTCTTCATTAGGTGTGGTAACTTCAACTCCAGCATCAAAACGTCCTGACCTTCTTAGGGCTGGGTCAATTGCATCCACTCTTG
>NW_018397283.1:6087-6185 GCF_002168275.2 Theobroma umbraticum
GTTGGGAACACAGGTGGAGACTTGTTCATATTGATGCTGATTTGTCAAAGTTGAGGTGGGAAACAAGCATGTCTTGTCACTCATTAATCCTGCAAATA
>NW_018397283.1:6195-6366 GCF_002168275.2 Theobroma umbraticum
ACCCATTTTATTCCATGATCCTATCGACTGCTAGCTTCCACAATAGCACTTAACTAGCTAGTATTCTTCTGTTGTTCTTTATAAAACATAATGTGGAATTTTCAGAGAAATTGGAATACAGTACTTTGAAACATTCTGAACCTGCCTTCTTATATCAGGTATAAAATTTCT
>NW_018397283.1:6753-6889 GCF_002168275.2 Theobroma umbraticum
TATTATTTAAGTCTCTAAACAGATCATTTGGTGGTCTGTCTGGTATTACATATTAAGATACTCATTTTGGTTGCTTGATATGCTGTCATTAGTTGGCTCGGGCTACATGAGGAAATGAAATTGGACATGCAGAGAA
>NW_018397283.1:7203-7389 GCF_002168275.2 Theobroma umbraticum
TAAAGTTTTGCTTTTGTTTTCAATTTTTCTAATCTCTTGATTTCTTGTATGTTGTGATTTTCTTCTTTCCTATTTGCCTTCTCTAAGTCTATGTGTTTTAAATCAATTTGTTTTTCTTCTGTTGTTGATATCAGCTGTTGCATTCATGCTTGGTTGCTTTGTACTGCATAATTTTAGCCTCAAAGG
>NW_018397283.1:7399-7623 GCF_002168275.2 Theobroma umbraticum
ACTAACATCATACCATTTCTTTATATTGTTCTGTGAAGGTTGCTGAAATGCTTGGTTTGCATAATGCTGCAATTCTGCCGAAGAGAGCAATTCAGGTCCATTTCTTTCTTTTTAGTTTTGTCACACATTGAACAATTTTTCTTCTGATTTAATTATTTATTTTTTCGTTTATGTTCTTCTGTTTAACAATAGACATTATGAGAACTCTATATCATTCTTCTTGT
>NW_018397283.1:7633-7739 GCF_002168275.2 Theobroma umbraticum
CTGCTATTTACAGGGTTTTGCTATTTGATTGACCTTGATTTTTGTTTTATTATTTTTAAAATTGCTTCAGCAGATTATTGACGGTTTGTACATGAGAACAAAAGTT
>NW_018397283.1:7749-7929 GCF_002168275.2 Theobroma umbraticum
TATCTTTTGCATAAAACTTCATTGAGAAATGAGTTTTATTTTGTATCAACGCATTGTCTACTGTATGAATTTGCAAACTAGTTAGCTTTGAGCTGATGCGTGTGGAAATTTGGTGACATATAATTAGCCAAGCAAACTTGCTTGATATTTAATTTGTAAGATTATATGTTCTTTCTTGTT
>NW_018397283.1:7939-8111 GCF_002168275.2 Theobroma umbraticum
TTGATAAAGTTCTTTCCATTTGGTTGGTTTGTTTGGATCAAGAATCGCGAGGGAGTCAAATCGCAAGAATTTTGGAAGTAATTGTGCAGCCAACCAGGCATCTGCAGGAAGTGTAGTGATTAATGTACCATCTCACTTCAGTTGATATAGCGCATTGAAGCATTAAATGCTG
>NW_018397283.1:8121-8211 GCF_002168275.2 Theobroma umbraticum
GACTGCAGCCTTGTTCTAGTCAGCTAAAGTGCATCGCAGCTTTCCGGTTCCAACAGCATCAGAATGCAGGATTGTGTTTTCACATTTCTT
>NW_018397283.1:8221-8403 GCF_002168275.2 Theobroma umbraticum
TGAAGCAGTGGCTGTTTGAGGATGGGTTTCACCCGCAGACAAACTCAGGCAGTGTAATGGATACTGCCCTGATGTATGTTTTTGGTCCATTTTGGGAGAGAACTAATTTTAGTACTATTATTACGTTATGTACCATGCTCGATTCCAGAACAACTTTCTCTATTTCTCTCTTTTCTGATTAC
>NW_018397283.1:8413-8512 GCF_002168275.2 Theobroma umbraticum
ATTTGAACTTTACTTTTTGAACAGGATCATGCACTAATTTCTTGTTTTGTTGATTCTTAAAGTTAGTTTAATGGTGTTGAGACAGTCACATGGTATATG
>NW_018397283.1:8612-8814 GCF_002168275.2 Theobroma umbraticum
CATATACCATGTGACTGTCTCAACACCATTAAACTAACTTTAAGAATCAACAAACCAAGAAATTAGTGTACGATCCCGTTCAAAAAGTAAAGTTCAAATTCCTCTTTCCGTAATCAGAAAAGAGAGAGATAGAGAAACTTGTTCTGGAATCGAGCATGGTACATAATGTAATAATAGTACTAAAATTAGCTCTCTCTCAAAA
>NW_018397283.1:8824-9029 GCF_002168275.2 Theobroma umbraticum
ACATACATCAGGGCAGCATCCATTACACTGCCTGAGTTTGTCTGCGGCTGAAACCCATCCTCAAACGCCACTGTTTCATAATTTTCTGAAGAAATATGAAAACACAATCCTGCATTCTGATGCTGTTGGAACGGGAAAGCTGCGATGCACATTAGCTGACTAGAACAAGGCTGCAGTCGGCTTGAATCCAGCATTTAATGCTTCA
>NW_018397283.1:9316-9496 GCF_002168275.2 Theobroma umbraticum
CAAATGGAAAGAACTTTATCAATTTAAAATCAAACAAGAAAGAACATATAATCTAACGAATCAAATATCAAGCAAGTTTGCTTGGCTAACTATATGTCACCGAATTTCCACATGTATCAGCTCAAAGCTAACTCATTTGCAAATTCATACAATAGACAATGCATTAATACAAAATAAAAC
>NW_018397283.1:9506-9877 GCF_002168275.2 Theobroma umbraticum
ATGAAGTTTTATGCAAAAGATATGTTCTAGTCAACTTTTGTTCTCATGTACCAACTGTCAATAATCTGCTGAAGCAATTTTAAAAACTTTAAAACAAAAATCAAGGTCAATCAAATAGCAAAACCCTGCAAATAGCAGTACTCTTTCAACAAGACGAATGATATAGAGTTCTCATAATGTCTATTGTTAAACAGAAGAACATAAACTAAAAAATAAATAATTAAATCAGAAGAAAAATTGTTCAATGTGTGACAACTAAAAAGAAAGAAAATGGACCTGAATTGCTCTCTTCGGCAGAATTGCAGCATTATGCAAACCAAGTATTTCAGCAACCTTCACAGAACAATATAAAGAAATGGTATGATGTTAGT
>NW_018397283.1:9887-10033 GCF_002168275.2 Theobroma umbraticum
CCTTTGAGGCTAAAATTATGCAGTACAAAGCAACCAAGCATGAATGCAACCGCTGATATCAACAACAGAAGAAAAACAAATTGATTTAAAACACATAGAATTAGAGAAGGCAAAAGGAAAGAAGAAAATCGCAACATACAAGAAAT
>NW_018397283.1:10043-11234 GCF_002168275.2 Theobroma umbraticum
GAAAAATTGAAAACAAAAGCAAAACTTTAGGTTATACATGATGTGCAAAAGAAATATGCTGACCTCTCTCAAAATCTTCTTATCGCCTTTTCCACTTGGTTGATCAAGATGGGCAACCTCCCAAAGCGGAATATCCAAAAGTGTCCTAATAACGTCTTCATCCAAGAAAGGAACTCTCAAAATGGACCAAAAACATACATCAGGGCAGCATCCATTACACTGCCTGATTTTGTCTGCGGGTCAAACCCATCCTCAAACAGCCACTGCTTCATAATTTTCTGAAGAAATGTGAAAACACAATCCTGCATTCTAATGCTGTTGGAATGGGAAAGCTGCGATGCACATTAGCTGACTAGAACAACGCTGCAGTCAGCTTGAATCCAGCATTTAATGCTTCAATGCGCTATATCAACTTAAGTAAGATGGTACATTAATCACTACACTTCCTGCAGATGCCTGGTTGGCTGCACGATTACTTCCAAAATTCTTACGATTTGACTCCCTCGCAATTCTGGATCCAAACTAACCAACCAAATGGAAAGAACTTTATCAATTTAAAATCAAACAAGAAAGAACATATAATCTTACAAATCAAATATCAAGCAAGTTTGCTTGGCTAATTATATGTCAACAAATTTCCACATGCATCTGCTCAAAGCTAACTCGTTTGCAAATTCAACTTTTGTTCTCATGTACAAACTGTCAATAATCTGCTGAAGCAATTTTAAAAATTTTAAAACAAAAATCAAGGTCAATCAAATAGCAAAACCCTGTAAATAGCAGTACTCTTTCAACAAGAAGAATGATATAGAGTTCTCATAATGTCTATTGTTAAACAGAAGCACATAAACTAAAAAATAAATAATTAAATCAGAAGAAAAATCGTTCAATGTGTGACAAAACTAAAAAGAAAAAAAATGGACCTGAATTGCTCTCTTCGGCAGAATTGCAGCATTATGCAAACCAAGAATTTCGGCAACCTTCACGAAACAATATAAAGAAATGGTATGGTGTTAGTCATTATTAAACCTTTGAGGCTAAAATTATGCAGTACAAAACAACCAAGCATGAATGCAACCACTGATATCAACAACAGAAGAAAAACAATTAAAACACATAGAATTAGAGAAGGCAAATAGGAAAGAAGAAAATCGCAACATACAAGAAATCAAGAGATTAGAAAAATTGAAA
>NW_018397283.1:11647-11807 GCF_002168275.2 Theobroma umbraticum
TTCTCTGCATGTCCAATTTCATTTCCTCATGTAGCCCGAGCCAACTAATGACAGAATATCAAGCAACCAAAATGAGTATCTTAATATGTAATACCAGACAGACCATCAAATGATCTGTTTAGAGACTTAAATAATAACTGATGACATCGTTGTCTTTCCC
>NW_018397283.1:12305-12579 GCF_002168275.2 Theobroma umbraticum
TAAAATGGGTACCATGTAGGTATTTGCAGGATTAATGAGTGACAAGACATGCTTTGTTTCCCACCTCAACTTTGACAAATCAGCATCGATATGAACAAGTCTCCACCTGTGTTCCCAACACATTTGCATTTATGTAAGGAGAAGAACAAAATTGAAACTTTGACGCTTAGATAAACATTTTTATCACGATAGACATCAGTTTCAAGGGAGGCCAAACATGAAACCTTCTTAAAGGTGCAACCCTTCTAAGTTCCTTTATTCCTGCTTTTGCGCT
>NW_018397283.1:13012-13256 GCF_002168275.2 Theobroma umbraticum
AAATTTCCTCATAAATAAATTACTGAGAATATAGTTTTCAACATGTTAAATTACTAGAAATGAATAACTAAAAATATAGATAGATGAATAGATAGATAGCAACACTTACAATTAGGATCTAGGCATTCATCCAATAACGCTGCAAGAATCATAGAATCTAATCCACCAGAGAAAAGAACAGCCAGAGGAACATTTTCATTTTGTCTAGCACCACATGCAACTGCCTATGCATCCAAATCCAAAC
>NW_018397283.1:13339-13485 GCF_002168275.2 Theobroma umbraticum
TCATGAATCATGAGCATACAAAAGAATTATCCTAGTAAAGCTAGCATGTTAAGACGTGGATAAGCAGGTTAATTTGATTTAAATGATAAGAGTATCCTATATTTAAAAACAAGAAGAATTTAAACCAAGAGACCTTTCCACATGTA
>NW_018397283.1:13495-13648 GCF_002168275.2 Theobroma umbraticum
TGGCAAACAGTTCAATCAAAGTTTAGACCTGATAAATTTTATGCAGTGATATGCGCCGCATCATCGATTCCCTCAAAGCTGTCAGCACATTCTGGGCCGCTACTGAACCTGAAGCATGATTAGGCCCTAATCAGTCAGAATAAAAGATCAACA
>NW_018397283.1:13959-14261 GCF_002168275.2 Theobroma umbraticum
GGAAACTCTTTCCCATTCAATCAATTGTTTCAGCATAACATTAGTCCATTCATGTTTCTTGATTTCACCAAGAAATCTCCCATCTAATTTTCTAGCATCCACTGACATACTGTATATCCCGCATGAAAGCTCTTCCCAAAATTCGTTGCCATTAGTCCCATTTTCAACTTCAAAGCCTGAAATAGATTGAAATTATTTGATATAATATGCAGTAAAAAAGGTTCATACATGCAGAGTCTACAACATAAAAGAAAGTTAAGCATCACAGTGCCATAGATAGAAGGGCTCAATAGGATAAATGG
>NW_018397283.1:14361-14499 GCF_002168275.2 Theobroma umbraticum
TTCCCTCAAAGCTGTCAGCACATTCTGTGCCGCTACTGAACCTGAAGCATGATTCGGCCCTAATCAGTCAGAATAAAAGATCATCAATGATAAATCATCAAGGAATTAAAATCAATGAACCAAATTGGAACATGTTTT
>NW_018397283.1:14799-15612 GCF_002168275.2 Theobroma umbraticum
TTGTTTCAGCATAACATTAGTCCATTCATGCTTCTTGATTTCACCAAGAAATCTCCCATCTAATTTTCTGGCATCCACTGACATACTGTATATCCCGCATGAAAGCTCTTCCCAAAATTTGTTGCCATTAGTCCCATTTTCAACTTCAAAGCCTGAAACAGATTGAAATTATTTGACATAATAAGCAGTAAAATAGGTTCATACATGCAGAGTCTACAACATATAAGAAAGTTAAGCATCACAGTGCCATAGATAGAAGGGCTCAATAGGATAAATGGTGATGCCCAATTATATACCAGAATATTGTAAACTAGAAGAAGTTGGCGTCACAGATGATAACAAAAAACGGGAATCCTCCATAGTTGGCCAGTGCACAAGGAGGCTTCGCCGACCAAAAGCATCTCGACCAAACCACAAGGTTTTTGAACTTTCCTGTGCATAATAAATTAAGTAAAACTTCAGAAACAGAATGCCTGAAGAAAATATAAATTCTCAACCAAGTAAAAATCATGACAAACAGTGACTTACCACTGAGGGTTACCTGCCAGTAGATGATAGCCCATGGTCCTTTAATCACGGAAAGAACATCAGGAACAGATCCTTTCCCTTGTCCTTTAAAAGTGCATGTTGTTGTATGTTCCTGGGAAAGGCAGGAACAGCACTTTCCCAAAGATTGCATAAGAACTTCGGTGTCATTGTTGTCACCACCAACCTCAATTCCTCCAAATATTTCACCTTTTACCATACAACAAGAACAGAAGATTAAGCAGTGGAATTGCGGAAATATAGTACCTTATGAAAACAAAGGAGCAA
>NW_018397283.1:16217-16550 GCF_002168275.2 Theobroma umbraticum
TGGTCGTTAACCCACCATATCACAGTTATGCAGTAATTCTAATGTTCATTAGCACTTTCATCAATATAAAACCAATTAAAACTGAGGTGTATCATCATGAAAAATACTTTTAAAAAGGAAAAGAAGATTACCTAAGAAGTAGTCCATCAGTCATGTACTTGATACTTGTTGAGCTCGAAGTGACATCCTCAAACCTAATAGAATACCCAACTTTCTGCCCCAACTCAACACCACATTCCTCAGCTACCCTTTTCGCGACAGTAAGAGCAGCAACACGCCTAGGCTGCGTTATCCCAACAGTTTTCCCACCACGGCAGAACCCAGCATTGAATA
>NW_018397283.1:16579-16717 GCF_002168275.2 Theobroma umbraticum
ATAAATATCACCACATTATCAAATTCAACAAACAAATTAAAACAGCAAAAGAAAGAATACTACTACTCACGGGTTGTTTTCCCACTTCCAGTTTCACCAACAATGATTAAGATATCATGTTTCCGAACCTCCTCAATA
>NW_018397283.1:16744-16900 GCF_002168275.2 Theobroma umbraticum
CAACCTTTCTTTACCATAAAATCATAAACGCGATAACCTTTAAAAGGAAGAGCCATTTAGTAATCAAACAAACCTGAGGCAATGGGAAGAGACTTCCGCTTCTCTAAAATCTTTCGACCCCTGCAAAATTAAAATAATAATTAGATTCAAAATTGG
>NW_018397283.1:16910-17309 GCF_002168275.2 Theobroma umbraticum
AGTTTTTCTCCCCAATTTTCTCAGAAAAGAAAAGGAGAGAAAACTGAAGAAAGGACCTGGCACAGAAGTTGGGTTTGTTGTTGTTGTTGTTGTTAAAGGAGAGGTTGCCGTTGGCGCTGGGGTTTGGGGTTTGCGCCATTGATGGCATCTTTGCTCTACACGAGAAGAAGAAAGACTACCTTCTTACTTTGGCCCCAACGAATACGTACTTCAATATGAAAACCCTGATTTTGCTGTAATAAAAACTAAGTGCCGCTAAATAGAATCAAAGATGTGTAGAGCAGTCATCTCCACCTAATCTTGTAGGTCATGGATCCACACTACATCCAATGACACTATTACGTTCCCAGGAGACAAAAACTCAGATAATGGTGATGCCGGAGCTATATCCAAAACCTA
>NW_018397283.1:17454-17683 GCF_002168275.2 Theobroma umbraticum
CAAAATGAAGTGAAGTACCAAACGCCTCTCGACTTGCATGCAAAATGGAAACAGGATCACAGGCTGCAGGAACAACAACAATCCACAAACTGCACAGACTACAAACTAAGGGATCAAAAATTATAGATACATTAACTTAAGTCAGAGTTCTGCATTCTGGTTAGGTTGTGAAACTGTAAGTTGGACCACAATGACAAATACACAATGCTCTCTATGGATTGCAAACTTC
>NW_018397283.1:17746-17850 GCF_002168275.2 Theobroma umbraticum
AACGTGGAAAAACTAATCATGAATTTGTGAGCTTACAACTGCATTATGCCAAATTCCAACACAACATACACGAAGAGCAGTTAACCACTGCAAGAACAAGGTTG
>NW_018397283.1:17969-18279 GCF_002168275.2 Theobroma umbraticum
CCTTTGAGTATGCAGATTCTCAAGTAATGGGTGAAACTTCCCCTTCGACAACCAAACCCAGGGAGGGAAGTTTAGAAGGCTTGAAGATGATTTGGTTACAGCTGGCCGAGCCTCAAGGGTCGGTTAAAGAGAGTACTCAGAAATAGATAGCAGCAAACATTGAATAGGAAGCATAGTATTATTAAAAACCATAAATCTAGTACAAAAACTAACAGAAATTCTTTGTCATCCTGGAAAATGACTGTCCAAGAAAAATTTAATTCCTAATGGAAAGAAACAACATCTGTATAATAACAAAAGTTAAAGCCAT
>NW_018397283.1:18379-73735 GCF_002168275.2 Theobroma umbraticum
TAGTGCGTTCGCTTCGTAAGCGAAAGGTCGCGAGTTCGATCCTCGCCGGGGGCTTTTTTCATCCGATCCGACATCGTTAGACCGAATTTCTAGGAAATCTTGAGATCGGTGACCGGTGGACGCCATGATGGATTTGGCGGTTGATGCCAGCAGTCAGTTATCTGCAAAAGTCAAAGCTTGAAGTCAAAGATCCTTCCATTTCTGTGAGGACGCTCTTGATTCGACCGTCATCTTTAACTGCGACAGACTGCCGTCACCCAATCTATTTCAAGCGCCACTCTTCAGCCGTGCGTGGCGCCGGAGTACTTGCGTGTCATCAATTAATTGGTTTTTCACGGATTACGGTTTCGGTAAACAGCTTAATGGTAGCCCGGATTTCAGGCATCTTGTGCGTATACGGAATTAAAAAACCAATCAACACCGCACTCCCTCAGCGCGTTCTCCACACGGTCTCCAACTACTACTAAATCCGGAATTGGCAGGTGAATTTAAGCGCGTCTTTTGACTCCAGCCCTAACGCATGCAGCCTATCATGAGTAGATCACGACCGTCCAAACTTCCTGGGTCCACAAAATCATCGACAGGGCTATGCTAGGGACCCATTTTCAAAATCAACAACCCTCACCGAGAATACGAGAATTTCCCTCCAATATATTAAGGAAACAAATTAAAAACAAAAAATCTCTCTATAAAATCTCACTGATCACTTCCTTCTTCTTATTCTCTCTCTACTCTCTCTGTTCTTCCCAGTGCCGCCAGGGCACTGTTTCTCTCAATTCTAGGTAATTCTTCCCCATAATTTTTTTATTTTTTTATCTTTTTCCGTTACATTATTCTTTGAAATTTATTATTTTTAGATCTGGGCTTTACATGAATGTTTTGCTGAAATCAGTTTATTGATTTTTTGGTTGTAAGGATTAAAATTTATTTTTCTGGTATTGCAAATGTAGCCTGAATCAGGCAAAGTTTTAATCTTTGATCTGATTTTTCCATTAATTTTTTTCCTCTTTTTAGAATCTGGAATGGTGTGAATTGATCATGTATAGAAATATTGCAAGATTTGCTTTTGATGATTAATGAATCGATTTCCTGGATTAGATAGATTCCAAAGGTCTGGACTTTTAAGGGTTTTGAACATCTGCTATGTGAATTGCCAAATTTTTGTAAAGATGTTTGACAATTCCTATCCTCTCATGTTTCAATATTTGGGATTTTGATTCCTGGATTTCTTGTATGTTGTACATTGTGTTAGGTTCTTACATATTTTGTACTTACTGTGTGTGTTTTCGATTGGTAGATGACTGCGCACTCAGACCCTTCTGCTTCTGACCCCCAAATGATTGGGAATGCCTTTGTGAAGCAGTTCTACACTATTCTTCATAAGGAACCAGCACAGGTTTATAAGTTTTATCTGGACTTGAGTGTGTTAAGCCGCCCTGGTCCCGATGGTGCGATGAAGACTGTGACTAGCCTTAAAGTAAGTTTCTATTTACACAAACCATGCACCAGGAATCATTGCATTTTATTTGGTTCTTATTTACAACGATTTACAAAACTTTTCGGTAACTACTGAAACAGGAGATAAACGAGTTGATTCTCTCATTGGACTACCAGAGTTATAGGGCTGAGATATCTTTTGCTGATGCTCAATTTTCATATGCAAACGGTCTGATTGTATTAGTTACTGGCTTTTTGATTGGAAAGAATGATGTGAGGAGGAAATTTACAGAGTCATTTTTTCTAGCTCCACAAGAGGGAGGCTATTATGTCTCAAATGATGTTTTTAGGTATGTTGATGACAATGAACAAGTGGGTGTGGCAAATAATGATGTTGATGAGAGCACTCAAGCTGCTTTGTCCCCAGAGCCTGGTGAGTTTTATGCAGCAGTTAAGATGGAAGTTGATTCTTTATAGGGGCAATATATAATTTTTGGCTCTTGATTGCAGAGCTAACTCACATGCCAAAGAATGCAGTGGCAAATCACACTCCTGTTCCTTCAGATAATGGTGTTAATAGTGGCAAAGAAGTCAGTCATTCATTGGAGAACGGCAAAGTTTCTGTTTCGGATAATGAGGTGGTTGCTGAACAGATAGTGCCTTCAAGTGAAGAAAGTCAGTATGATTCTCGTCCAGCCAGTCAGACTGCTTCCCCTAAAATTCAGGATGATGCTCCAAAGAAGTCATATCTATCTGTTGTGAGTTCATACATGCATGCAAGCATTTATAAACGACTTATGTGAAATAAATAAATAAAATTTTATCTATAAGAATGCATAGGGTGATTTGGAAGCATTGTTTAGGTAGATTTTGATGCTTTGCTTTTTCAATTGTTTCAGGTACATGCATTGTCGAAGAATTCTGCTCCATTTATTGTGAGAGCTCCACCTCCAAAACCTAAACCAATGGAGCTGTCACGTAGAGCTGCGACACCTGAGGCATCTGCTCCTAAGAGCAATAAGGCCTTGGAAACGAACAATGACTTTTCAGGTTTTTGTTTATTATTCTTCTATTGACAACTACCCAGTGGTTTAAAAATGAGATATTGCACATATTCCATACCTTCTCTTTTATGCATTCATATTCCTCATATCCACTTGTTTCAGGCACGAATACTTCTATATTTGTTGCAAACTTGCCTATGAATGCAACAGAGGAATTGCTTAGCGAGATTTTCACAAAATTTGGACCAATTAAACCCAATGGTATTCAAGTCAGAAGCTTTAAGGTCTGTTCTGTTTTAGAGGTGTTTCAACCCTTCGTGAGTTTTCTATGTTTTTGGCATAACGCTTACAAGCTTCACTTGGATCTTATGATTTCAGGACAACAAAAACTGCTTTGGCTTTGTAGAATTTGAATCTGCTACTTCAGTGCAAAGTGCTATTATGGTATTTGTCTTGTCTTTTCTTATCATTGGCTTAAAGGTTTACTGAGAGTTTTGAAAAATAATATTTTTGGACAAAACCATGAATAGTTCAGACATTTGTTGGTGCTGTCAGTCACCTGTTGTTTCATGAATTTGTTGCATCTCACATATATAATTAGATAAAATTTAGTTTTGTGTTGAATGTTGGCACTCTGTGTCTCTAATTTTTCAAATTCTCATCATTTCAGGCTTCTCCTATTACAATTGGCAACAGAAAAGCTAATATTGAAGAAAAACGAGGCAAGTTAACACATCTTCTGTGTAACTATCTCTTTATTGCATCAAAGGCAACATTTCGTATCCTAAATATGTTCACAACATAGTAGAATTTATATAAAACGCATAGACAAATGTACAAAAGGATTTTCTCTCTTTTCAGAACTATAAACTGAGTAAAGTATCACAATTAAACTAGAAAACTACATTAAAAAAACCGAAAGAACATAATTATGGTTTACCCTAGTTAAATAAAGGAACTAATATCCAACTAGAGGTCAATGATATCAGTTATTTAATGATTTGTGTCTAAATATGACTACCTTGTTATTTGCAGGAGCCAATAATGGTGTGAAACCAGGTCGAGGTGGTTATAGAGATGAAAATGGTTACCTAAATGACAACTTCAGGGGCCGCAGGAACTTCAGTGGTGGCCGTAACTTCGGAAAAAATGAAAGGAGCGAGTTCTCAGGTCAAACTCGGGGCAGTACTGGGCGAAATGGAGATAGTAACAAGAAAATTTATCAGAATGGGGATCAAAGAGTTGCTCACCAGACTCAAACTGAAAGTTAAGGTGTGAAGGTTTAGACTAGTCATTACTTTCAGCACCTAAAATCAAATAGCCTTTACCTATTATTTCTTTTTACCACTTTCACATTGAGTTGTTAGAAAGTTATTTTAGGTAGGCAGTAGGCCTTCTGAGTTTTGGGTTTTTTGGAAAATATTATGTGGAATTTTCTCCTTTTTTCTTTATCTGAGTTAACTCTGATAAGATTATCTTGGAAAGTTGGGTTTCGTGATGCTATTTGGATTCATTAGGCAGAAGGAGCCCATTGCTAGGATTCATTAAGATTATCTGAGTTAACTGACCGCCTTCTTGCTCAATTGCGAAAATTGTGAAAAGGTAAGAGGAAATTGATGAAAGGTTAAGACTTTGAACAGGGTGTTTGTACTGTTTACAAAGAACTGGGTTGATTACTACCAATTCGGTATCAATAAGAAAAACAGAATTGACCTTGTCTTGTTTCCTTTGGATCATCCAAATCGGGAACTGGGATTGGATTAGCAGGAGTTATCCCAGCAATGGGCTCATGAGCCTGATGAAAGTATGGATACCCTCCCGTCAGTGGTGTGGGAAATTGATGGCCATTTGAGACGCTTGGAGCAGATCAAACCCTGCTGGATACATCAGATTGTTATTATCCTAGTTCCTATTGACTTCCAAGGTTGGCAGGCTCTTCTACTACTCCTTTACATAACTGTTTCTCGATTACTCTGTGGATAGTCCGTGTTTCTCGTCTCATAAATTTTACTTTTCCTTTTTCCATATTTAAACTGGAAAATCTCTAAATACAATTTCTAATTTCCTAAGTTATTGTGGTGATCTTCTCTTGGGGACTGATATGGAAAGAGTGTCGATGTCTTTCCGTACAGAATGTGATACACAAGGCCATTTTGGTGGGCTAAACTCTTGAGTCCAAATTATTGACAAAATGTTCCAAACATCAAGTTATTGTTTGAAAAAACGATTTATTCAAAGTTCAATTTAAAAACTCAAAATTAATAAGTAAAAATAAAAATATATAAAATAATAGTTCAGAAACCACTTTTAATCCATTATTTTTAAATAGCAACATAGGTAGCCTTATTTTAATTTAAAATATCCATTAAAAATAAAACTATTCAAATTTTTACATATTATCTAGTTTAATTTTGTAGTCAAATTTTTCATATTGAAACATTTAATTTAATAATAAATATACATATTTCTTGCTTAGAAAACTAAGTTCGGGTTTTTAATCAGAATATGAATAAAACGAAAAAAAAAAAAAGATAAGCAAAAACGAAAATTCCTTCGTTATGAACATCATTAGACTTACAAAAACAGCGGCGAAGTTACGGAGAAAAAGATAAGCAACCTTGGTGTCTGGTGACTTGGGCCAGGCTGAGCGAAAGCCAGGAGCTGCCACCTAAGCGTCGTCAACCTCCTCTTTTGTCGCGTTCAAACATTGCCAAACATGTCCCACCGTTCAAATGTCGCTTTGCCTTTAACCAACCAACACGTGTCATCCTTTTATGTCGGAGAATCTTTCAAACACCTTGTCTGCATCACTGACGTGTCCTCCCTAATCATCCCTGTTCTCTTACGAGACATCTCTCTTTCTTTTCAACTCCCTCTCTGACACCAGTTTTTTATTATGGGACTGGAAACCGGAGAGAAAAGAAAAAGAAAGAAAATGTGGGAAAATATTTTATTCATTTATTTATTTTTGGGTCAAAATTATTAGCCTTACACGTGGCTCGAACGTGGTCCTTCACTCTTCATTCCATTTGGTCAGTTCATTGTATTGTTTGCTCACCTTTTCCTGCATTTTCATTTTGCCCCCACAATACCTTCATACCCAATCATGATAATTAAGAAAATTTAACTCCATATTTTCTAAAATATAAAATTTTCAATATTTTGAGCTTTCCAAAAAAATTTCAGGAATAATTTCTGTTTTCCTCTGGATTAGGTTATTAACTTTATTTAATAAAATTATCAAAAATTTTAATTCAAAATTAATTTAAATAAAATTAATAATCAAACCTTTTACGAAAATATAAATTTTTCATAAAGTGTTCATTGTAAAAAAAAAAAGCTGTCAAAAATGAAATATCATAATCTCTTTCATCAAAATGAGAAAGGATTTTTTTTTCTCTACTTTAGTATCATAAAAGGGTTGTTTGAAGTTAAGATAGACTAATTTTTTTTTTAGAAATTTTTTAAATTGTTATAAAGGAAAAGAAAGCTTGAGAAACTAGCAATAAAATTGTATTTTATAGACTTGTTTTTGTCATAAGTTAATTCGTGGTGGGTTTCACATGATTGCAACTCTTCTAAATGAAAAAAAAAATAAAAATAGAACTTTTAATTAACATGAATTAACTCCCTTTTTGAATGTCATTTGTCTTTCTAATTTTATTGAAGATTAAGATAAGAGTTTTCATTTTGCTATATTTTGTATAAAAATTTGAATTTTTTTATAATATAGATGTTAATTTTTTTAATATGAAAAAATTATATTTTTTATATTTTAAAGAAATAAAAAAAAAAGGAAAAGCAGAGAGTATCTTAAAAATTATTATTATCTGACAGACTGCAAACTGTGATGTCACCCAAAATGACCAAAAACAGAGTCGAATAGTCGCAATCACTCATTAGCCCATCCATTCCCAACAGGAAAAAAAAAAGTAGGCACCCCTACCCACTTCTACGACAGTTAACTTCTTTCACTCGTTGACACGTGGCTTCCATCAAGCACCTTACTCTCACTTTCTTCAATATAAAAGAAAATGAAAAAAGAAAGGCGCAACTTGGCATCCCCGGCCCCTCTGCCCCTCCCCACATTTGTGGGACCCACTTCCCTTGAGGGAACCACGTGCATCTCGGCCCATTTCCTCGTCCCATTTTTTTTGTTTTCCCGTAGGTGATTGATTTCCTCGTTTACTTGGCTGTCATACCGATCAACGGCTGTTGGTGCTTCGTCCGCTTCTTTTCACTCTTTGGAGTCTTAAGTTCCGTTTGGCAGGCACTACAATTGCGGCTACGTTTCGTCCCTTTAGTAAGAATATAATCATATTATTTAAGAAAGCATTTTGACATAAAACGATTCAATTCGAAAGAAAGAAGTGTATAAACGGTAAAATTTTCTCATATTTTTTAATTTTAATCAAAATTTTAAACAAATTTATTAATTTTTAAAATAAATATTTTGTTTTAAAAATATAAATAATATTTATTAAAAATATAAAAAATAACTTTTTTATTAATTTTTAAAAAAAATCAAAAGGCATGATTAGTGCTCCCTTCCCTCACTGGTATTAAAAAAATAAAAGATAAAATTTTTCTTTTAATATTACTACGCCATCAAACTAACGATTGACTAATTGCTAAATTTACATGTTTAAAAGAAAATATTTTTTTGAACGTAATATTTATTTTAAAAATTAATAAATATTATTTAAAATTTTAATCAAAACTTAAAAGAATGAGAGTATTTTATCCTAAAATAAATAGTGATAAGACTTAACGTGTGATGAATCATAAAAATAGATGCAATAGCTATTTGAGAATTTATTTAAAAAAATTAAATCATGCATGTTGAATTGATTCGACACCTCTATGATAAAATTTATGTATGAAGTTCTCAATAATTTATTTGTTACTAATAATGATAATTCATAATTCAATAATTAAGTAATATTTATATAATCATAATACACAATAAATATATTAAGTTTGATGTTTAAAAAATATATATTTGATAAAATAATTTTTTATTAATTAATGTATAAAGTAATATATGATTAATTTATCACATCTGAGTATTTGACATAATTTCTCTACTTAAAAGAACAAAGTTCCTACTACTAATTTCAAAAAAAATATTAATTTATTGATTAAATAATATTTTGATTAGTAACTAAATTTTCGTAATCCAACGATATTAAATGTTTAGAGGATTTATTATAATTAGAGAAACTAGCATTATCTTTTAAGTTTTTTAATAACATAATGACATGAACATGACATGTTGGTTTATCATAATAAATATTGATAAATTAATTATTTATTAGTTGGTGCATAATTTCTCTACTTAAAAGAACAAAGTTCTTACTACTAATTTTAAAAAAATATTAATTTATTAATTAAATAATATTTCGATTAGTTACTAAATTTTCATAATCCAACGATATTAAATTTCTAGAAGGTTTATTATAATTAGAGAAAATAAAATTATCTTTTAAATTTTTTAATAACATAACGACATGAAATGACATGTTGGTATGTCATAATAAATGTTGATATAGTTTGATAATATGATCACGTAACATATTTCATTTTTTATGTCAATGCTACACAAGTATAAAATAATTAATAATAATTAATTAGTCAAATTTATGTAATTTAAAATAAAAATAAAAATATTTGATTTAATGTAATAGAAGAATAAAAAATTATTTAAATAATTTTGAAGTTTTTTCAACTATTGTTCTTTTTTAATATCTTCTAAATATTTCTTATTTTTTAAGAAATTTAAAATTTTTAAATTTACTCATTAATGAGATGTCAATCTCTTATTTATTAATAATATATAAAAAATATTTAACCGATAATATTTCAAATATAAATCTATAATATATCAGTATTGCGATAATAATAACAAACTAAGTCTAAGTGAAGCGGCGCATGATAGCACAAGCAACGGCGCATCTTTTACGAGTTTTTGGAGGCGTGGCCCGTGGGGGAGAACGACGGGAGAAAGAGAAAAAATGGGAAACACACGTGGCAAGTTCCTAGACACCGAAACCAAAACCGACACGTGGCCACTGCTCTTTGCTTTATTCATATAATGACACGTGTGTACGGCTCCCAACTTGTTTTAAAACACGCCAAAAAGGCAATCCTTCAAATATTATGTCAGTCACA
The DNA here is from genome assembly GCF_002168275.2 of Theobroma umbraticum. Lineage (NCBI taxonomy): Eukaryota > Viridiplantae > Streptophyta > Magnoliopsida > Malvales > Malvaceae > Theobroma > Theobroma umbraticum. Next base: position 26,992 of record NW_018397283.1, read on the forward strand.
TACCACGTGTCGTTTTGCGCTTCTCCTGATCGCCACTTGGCTCCTCCCAGATACTTTTCCTTGTCAGTACTCGAGGGTATTTTCGTCACTCAATAAATACTTTCTTTCCTTTTCCCCATTTTCCCGAACCAAACCCTCCAAAAACACTCTCTGTCTTTCCATCTCTGTGCTCTCGCTTTTAATTCTTTCTGATTCTCTTCAATTCTTTTTCTATACTCAGCAACACACCCAATCCACTGTTTCCCTATGACCCTTTTTATTTTTATAAAAAAAATTCAATAAAATTAAAAATATTTGTTTTTTTTTTTCATTTTTTTGGGTGTAATGAAAGGAACTAGAGGCGTTCTTGTTTGAGCTATTGTTTCCAAGTAGGAGTTTTGGTTTAATCTTAACTCTTATATGTATTAAATTAATAAAAAAATCAATCTTCGATGTGAATAATCCAAGTTTATGCATATGGGTAAGGCTAACTCAGATCAAGGACTGGTGTCTTGTTTTGTTACATAAGCAAAGACACTAGCTATGTTTATATTCTTTTATTTATTTTTGGTCTAATGTTTCCATCAAAAATGGGAGAAGCAAATGAAAACAGAAGAAGTAGTAGGAGCAGCAGCAGCAGCAGGGGAATGAGAAATCTTTCTTTGCAGATAGAAAAGTACCCAAGAGATCTGTTACAAAGATTCATGTCAAGTGAAGCACAAGCTTCAACAAGAAGTGAAGGAGAGGAAGAAGATGAAGAAGTGGAGCTGAATCTTGGGTTGTCATTAGGAGGTAGATTTGGGGTTGATAAGAATGCAAAGAAGTTGACAAGGTCATCATCGATTGCTGGTTCAATACCAATATTAAGAGAAGGGGATGCCAATACTCCACCGCCAGTTCCTTACCCAACTCTCATAAGAACATCTTCTTTGCCTACTGAGACTGAGGAAGAGTGGAGGAAGAGAAAAGAGTTGCAGACGCTACGCAGAATGGAAGCTAAAAGGAGAAGAAGTGAGAAGCAAAGGAGTTCAAGAGAGAAAATGGAGGTGACTTTGTTAGAGGAAGAGAAGCAAACTGGAAGGGCCAATAATATTGGGGTGGGCGTAGGACAACCTTTTGGGTTGCAGAGTTGGGCTGCAGCTGCAAGGCAGGTGATTTTAGGAGCAGGGAGTGAAGTCGTGGGGTTGAAAGGGAAAGGTGGCGGTGGTGGTGCGGCTGGGTTTTCACAAGGTTTTATGCAGTCTTGTTCTCAAGGGTCTGTGGAATCACAAGGAGGAAGTTCTTCTAGTATGTCAGAGATGGAAAATAAAGCCCTTCAAGGTATTTTCCGCCACATTATTTATACGGGATTGCATGTGCATTTGGTTTCAATTCTGAGATTCTTCTTGTTTGAAAGTTTTCTATATAAGTAACTTTGGTGTAGATACTAGTATTGTTAATTGGGTTATATTTTTTTGTTAGATATTTGTAGTTTCATATTGGAATCAGGGATTAACTTCAGCTGGGAGACTGGTATTACCTCCTACATTTTTCGGTCACATTATTATTTTATTATTTTCTTCTCGTTTTTCAATTAGATTTTTAAGTTGAGGATTTGATAACATTTTGTTGCTGGGAAAGATACGATATTTTTAGTCTTGAAGGATTCACTCATCTTAGCTACTCTAAGTAGCTAGACTAGGTTGCTTTGGATTTCCTTGAAAGTTGGAGAAAATTATTGAATTGGAGTTTAATGAACTGTAGTTGGTAAAATCTACCAGTCTTGGAAGGGTTGTCCTTGTAACTGAGCACATTGATAGTGTTGTGCTTGTAGATGGTAATTTGAACAGTTGACATTTTGAAATTACTCTCCAAAGTGGAAATGCATTACAGCATTTCTAAGCTTTGACTAAATTGAATCATGCTATAATTTTTGTAAATGAGTACTACTCATATATAAATACAGATCCCTGTGCAGACTAAGGATTTAGGTCTGATCTCCTTCCTCTTTAAGAAAAAAAAGACATTGCCAGATTTTCACTATATACACAAAATTTGTTTGATGTTCATAAATATCTGCTAAACTTGGTGAATAAGCTACCCAAAGTTATTTTGGTACTTGGATTTAGAAATTGCTCGGACTTTATTGCTCTGAATTTAAAGCACATGAAACTGGAAACTTTCAATTTACTAACAAAAAGAGTTGATTTATTGAGCTTAGTGTCTTTTTTACTAGAAAGGGTGGTCCCTAGTTGGAGACAGGTTTTTGCATGAGATTTTTCACAGAATAAGTTATATATTTTGTTAATTAGAGGTGCAACAATTCAAAGATGAATGCTTTATGGTTTTTGGCTTAGTTCCATGGGCACTTAAAAGCATAAAATCAACCAGAGATTCTCTTAGGAATTCTTTGAGGCAGTCCTTATCTGCAGTCATAGCAAAGTATCTATGTCTGAAATTCCTGCACAGATAATAAAGTTTTAAACTGGGTATCAGTTATAACAAATTGATACTTCTTCAATTCACCTACATTTCAATGTCCTTGGTTTACATGCATGTTATTATAAACAGATATGCAACCCAGCATGGGATGGACCCAGAAAGCAGGCTTTGGTTTTGAGATTCCTTCATAGATCTTCAGAAGTAGGTTCACCCCCAGTTTCCTTAGGTTATTTGGGTGTGGACTTGCAGAAGTGGCAATCCTGGAAAGGCCTGTTGAATTTGATAGGTTTAGTTGGGTCCTTTATTTATCATCTAGTCAGGGTTGGTTGGGCTTCCTCACTTGTGACTGACTTTCATGAATTTTCTGCGAAGCAGTTAACATCTTCAGATAAAGGTAAGCATATCTCTGTTAGGCCAATCAGTCTCTGCTCCCAATTTATGTATCCATTTCCATGAAAGATTTGGCCAAAAGCACTCTCCGATCCATAAGTGTGAACCTGGGCAGAGGATGTAATCTGTTAGCCCTGTTTTAGTTTTTGAATTATGCCCTGAGATTGGATGTGTAATAAGACCAATTGATTCTAGTGTTGGACATATGGTTTCTAGTTACAGAAACAAAATCCTCATTCAAGTTCATATAGCTTATCTATTGGATGTTGGTTTCCAGTTGTTTCTATAGTATACCTTAGTATGAGAATTCCTTCTTCCTGGCCACTTCAGCATTATAGCTTGGAAACCCTAAACCCAAAATTTGTAGTTCAAATTTTCCGTAAGTTCTTACCATGTGCCATCTCTTTTGCCAACTTTTGTGGCCATTTAGAAAACCATATATCACCCAGTTAAAATATGATTATACAATGTAAGCCAACATTATGTCTTTTTGTTTAAGAATTTTGTGTTGATCCATGCTCAACATCATCTCCAATGGTTGAATCTCAAATTTGTATATTTCTGTAAAGTTATCAATGTAATAAGGAAGTTGGCTTGGCATTCTACTTTAGTCTTAATCTATCGTACTGTATGTATGTTTTCTTGTCTGCTCTTTGTGCTATAGTACTGTAGGAATGGTTGTGGGTGCTTTACAGAAATAGTTAGATGCAGTTGTTTTCCTGTTAGAGAGTTTTGAGCACAAATTAGTGGTTGCTAGTTAACACTCCGAGTATCATCATTAATAGAGAGATTGGTGCAGTAGATTGGGCTAAGGTTTAATTGATGTTGTGGGAGAATAATTGCCATGTAAAATCAGTACAGTTATAGGTGGATCGATTATTATGTGTTTTGAACAGCAGTTATGTTCCAACTGAATATGTAATTACGTATCCATGCCACTGCATAAGATGGTCTTGGTTTTTTAGACGCAGAAAGGTCTGTTTTTATGTGAATTAATTCAAAATTGTCGAACATTGGAAAATTTCAAGGTTACTTTTGCTTTAGATAATACCTGGGTTGATTAAGAAAAGACAAATCGGACTTTCTTTTTCTGTCATACTTAAAGATAGACCAGAATCCTGCTGTTTTGTCAGGTATTAGAGGCAGTATCTTCTTCTTAAAGACAATTTGACATGGGAGTCTCACACTATAACCGGATGCATATTTGCAGTCACTGAACTTAAAACTCATGGATAGTTTCTTGATAGAACTAGTAATTTGCAATGTGGAAACATGATTGAGAATAACTGGATATTTAAATGGGGAGTCTACTTACAGATGAAATCATCCTTGATTGAAGTTGCTTTCACCCCCTTGGATTTGCTGGGTGAATTCCTTAAGAGTGATTGCATGGTTTTACATGCCCTGAATGACACTTGCGCTAGGCAGCAAATATTTTGCAGCTTACTTGGAGGAGAACCGTATTGGTTTCTCCTGCTATTTCCAGGTAGTTTCACTTTCTACTTTTTTTACTTTACGGGTTTAGCCTGTTTGATTGTTCTTTGGTAACATGTGGAATAAGTTTTGAATTTAACCTCACATGTGCTGAATTTGTTTAAATGCTCCTATGTTAATTGGTTGCCACCCAATCTCTGGTATGTTTGACCTTGGTGTTGTGAATTTATGATCAAGCTTGAATATGCCTTTGGTTGATCCCCTCCCCTACAGGGAGCAGCTGGTTTCATCCTCTTATGATCACATGCATTGCAGGAGCAAGCAGTTGTGGTGAAGCTAGAAGCTCTGGTAGCACCCAATCCTTACAAGATCAAGGCAATCAAGAGGCTATGGGTTCTTCAGGGGCAAAGACAAGTGAAACATGCAGAACTTCCAGACTGGAGGTTGAAACTCTGTGTAAGGCAGTTGAAAATAGGGGGAAAGAAAGAGGGAATGCAATGGAAGATATGCCTTGTGTTTTCACAAAGGGAGAAGGTCCTAGTGGGAAAAGAATCGAAGGCATTCTGTACAAGTATGGGAAGGGAGAGGAAGTGAGGATAATGTGTGTATGCCATGGCAATTTTCTCTCTCCAGCAGAGTTTGTCAAGCATGCAGGTGGTGGTGATGTAGATCACCCTCTTAGGCATATAGTTGTAAACCCTTCCTCTGCTTCCCTTTTGTAATTTGCAGTTTGATGGCACCCCTCAAAAAATGGGGATGTGAAAATAGGGACAAATTGAAAGGTAAAAATTTTGGAAAACAGTTTTTTATTATTTTTTTTCCATTGCAAAGTTTGCAATATCTAATTTACTCTTGTTGAGGTCTCCTAGGAGAGATTTTCGGATGCCTCTCTTTGGATCATGTGGTTTCTTTTTCTAATGCCTGCTGTATGTCTCAAAACCTTAGTGTGGTTGGGCAATAATCATGGATGTTGTCTTTTTTTTTTCTTTTTCCTCTTCTTGCAATCACTTTCTGATCCTCATAGCACTGCGCTTGTAATCTTTACATGAAAGCTGCAATGCGTTTCAATTTTTTAATTTTTTTGCTTAGACCGACGGTACCATGACTAAATGCTTTTATACGTATCCTCTTCTTCATATATACATGGAAAATCCATGAAAGAAGGATTCGAACATTAAATCTCCGTACTCCTATGAAAGGATATCGATATAACTTCAACAAAGGCATATGTTCTATGGTTGAGCATCCCTGCAACTCTTGGCTAATGCCTAGCACATTAGAATATTACCTCAACAACAACAAAAAGAAAGAAAGAAATAATTCAATCTTATGACCCTGCAGTTGAATCTGTTACTCCTAGCACTGTATAACTTGAATGATGCAATCTTGTATAACTAGTGTAAGAATCATCACATTTACATTATAAAGCTTCAAAGTCAGATTGATTGAGAAGAAAGAAACAATACATTTTCCATAACATGGTGCTACAATAAAATAATGGTTGGTCAAACGATCCGGAAAGGAGCAAGAATTAGTGAGACAAGGACAGCTATGGAAATTTGTAACTTATCAACAAAGCAGTAAACGGTTCACAAGCTACCAAAACGCTGCAGATTAACCCAAAGACTTTGAAGAGGTAGGTAGGCACAGAATAGAAGTCAACAGCGGAGCAGTCTAAGGGAGAAGAAGGCACAATGACTTGGTTTGGTATTTAGCGTTACTTTTTTTTTTTTCCACTTTTCTGAATTTAAATGCTATCTCTGCATGTCATGTGACTTTGTGGTTGTCATTGGATTGAACACTGCAGTTTCCAAGTTGGGTTATTTCCTTTTGTTGTCCTTTTCAATGGAATGTATAATAGCAGATTGGATTGTTCTTATAGTTTGTGAGGAATATGCTGGCTTGTTCACATGTTTTCCCTATTTTTTTTCTTCTGGGCTGTGGGGGAGGTGTTCATTTTCTTGGAGGTTGATTTGCAACTCTGCAGACAATTCAAGGAATCTCTGAAGTTTCCCCCCAAGTGAGTTAAAGGGGGGGTTTTTGACTGGCAATTTAAGGTCAGTCAACACTTATATGCCAAACTAATTCATGCAACCTGTTGTATGAACAGAGATTGGTCAGCCAAAATTTCATTTATTCCGGCCATGTGGCACTATAATACAGTGTTTATTTAATAAAAAACAAATCTAATTCATGTAACCTGTTGTATGAACATATATAGCTATCAATACACATGCTTATCAAAGATGCCAATTTTGATATAATATGGTTTGCCTTTCGCTCGTCCTTTTTTCAAGTCAGCATGAAAGCATCTAAATCTGAGGCTCTTTTTCCTGTATCATATGCCCCTTTTGCTGTAGAATTTGGTGTCTTTGTGATTTTTAATAAACCTGGTTGGTCTGACCTGTAATATTTCCTTGGTTTAACAGTGGGGGTAAGTTTTCAGTGCTGATCCAGAGCGATTTAGGAACTTAACAGTCATATACGACCATTGTTTATACCCATACTTACGCACACGAGTTGGGAAAACTTGTGCTTACATATAACATTCCTTATCATATTCCAGAATTAGCTAAGATAAGTTGAAGCTATCTATAATCCTGTCATGCATGAAGACAAACTAATCTGCTGGAGAAATATGATGTTTATGCTTGGCAGGCTTTTTGCCTTTGATAGTTCTTATAGTTATTGGGGAGTGTGCTGGAAGACAACTACATCCACTTCCAAGTAAAGTAGCTGGTAGACATGTAAAGCCCCTGCAAACAATTTGCCCGTATAATATTGCTCATCGAGGCTCAAATGGGGAGTTTCCTGAAGAAAGTGTTGCAGCATACAAGGTATCTTTTGGTGCCATTTTGCTGATAGCCTTGCCAAGGGAGCGGTGCAGGGTCAGGTTGATTTGTTGAATATCTATGACTAATTTATTGTGTTGGGGCTCTAACGTGCACTGATTCTTATCAGGGTCTAGTGCATCCTGCGGTGCAGCATGAGAGGGTGGCCGTCAAGCAGGAGATAAAGAAAAAGAACTTAATTGATCAAGAGGAAGTTGTGTGTGACCTCTGTTTACTTGTGTGTGTCCTTGTGTATCTATGATACTGCTGTGTTGGTTAAAAGGTGACTTGTACCCCTTTTGTTCTGGATGGAGAGTGTGTTCATTGCTTTCTTTGTGATTAAGGGGTCTCTGGGTTTTGGAGTTGACTGACTGATGTGGTGGAGGAGTTTGGGGAACCGGCTGTTAGTTAATTGCAGTGTAGGGTGTTTTTGGTCTTTGGATGCTTACCGTCTTTGTTCTTTTCCTTTGATTCCTGATTGGATCTGATACTAAGTCAAGATTTGGGAGGGGCTCTGTGTTGGCACGAATAATGGTCCTGGAGGTTGCTGTTGTGGTCGTTCGCTGCATTATCTGTTTCTTTAATATTGTTGCTGCTGAGGTCTTTTGGTGGAGGGAGTTATTCCTTGCTCCGCTGCGGCTGATTCTGTCAGCTTGGTGATGTTCTTCAAGCGGTGCTGGTTCAAAGGTTGATCTGGGAGGCTTTTTGCTCTGAAAAGCCTGCTTCACGTTAGGAGGATCCCATTTTGCTCCTTCACCATCCGAATTGCTTGTTTGCTAGGGAGATCTGTCGGCACATCCATTTTGTTGGCTTTCAACTTCAAGGTCTGATGGCTCCTTTGCAGGGAGCAATTTTTGCTGTAGGATCTCAATGGTTTCCCTTAGGATCTGGTGATTGGATATGGGTTCTTTTGTTTTACGACCACCAAGCTTTCTTGGGTTTTTGGTTAGAGAGGCATGCTTGATGTCTAGGCAGGATTTTGGGAAAGGCACAAGCTTGAATCCTATGCCAGCAGGAGTCGTCATGACAATGTGTTTAAAGTCTATGAGTAGAATCGGTGGGAGTTTGGAACAGGATGCTGGCTCTTCACAGCAGGTTTGATTTGTTATGGTGTGGGTGGGATGCATTGGAATTGGCATTTTGATTAGGAGCTGTCATGATTTGTTTTGAGGGAGAGGCTTTTGTATAGGGAAAGGTTGGGACTCCTTGCTCTGTGTTCTTTTTGTAAAGTCTGGATTTTAAGTTGCTATAGGTTTGATGGCAATTTAGAACCTGGGACTGATCTTGATCTCTGTACAGGGATTGTTCACTCTTAGTTGATGAATAAAATGCTCAATTTCAAAAAAAAAAAAAAAAAAACATCTCATTGACTATCATCTCTCTCTCTCAACTACTACTATTTAGTATCAAATGATACAAAGAGATAAGTTAAAGCTCACCTGCACAGATAACAACCATGGAAAGTTATGAATATATTAGCCTGTGTGCTACTGAGACAAATTTGCATGGACAGAGATGCATAGTAACAACAGTGTGGTTATTTAATCTGTGCTTGTTCAATTCATTAAATGTAATTGTCCATACTACTGCAGGGAGATTAATTACTCAAAAGGATAATCCTTGACCATAACCCCTGTTTTCATTTAGATTAAGTGAGAACAGTAGTAGATTATCTGTACAAAGTCAATGTGAACGATTAACGAATCACAAGGGCCATTATCTAGTTATGGCCTCATAGAGAAAGTGATATGCACAATTCATTAAACCTCATTCATAACCTGCTTGGTCAGAAGGAAAGTAAAAGAAACCCTCTTTCAATTGTATTTGGTATGTATCTGTACTAGATATCACAGTTGAGCAGTGTGCCAAAGGGTATTAGTTTAAATGACATTCCTTTCATTCAGTTATGAAAACGATCTTGGATATTTGTTTTCTAACTTTGCAGCTCTGTCTAGATTCAAACAATTAATGGTTTAAGGTGAAATTCTTTCCTTTGCGAAGAAAGAATAAGACAGCAAGTTCGAGAAGAAATTCCTATGGATTTTCATACTTAAATTAAGTTGTTAATAATCATTCCAGGCAGATGTAACAACTGTTTTTGGTGTCTATTCCAGGCAAGCAATCTCTTTTGGTTACTGCATTCCTGACAGAGTGAATAAATGCTTTCTGCAGTCATTCTTGGAGATTACTTCAGATAGTTATTTCAATTTCATCAAGAACTATGTGGTTGGAATTGGACCTTGGAGGGAGACAATTGTACCCTCAATCAATAATTACTTAACTGAAGCTACTGATCTTGTTGCCAGAGCTCATGCTCATGGCCTCCAGGTGCATATTTTTCTCCATATTGGCTTGGAAATCCAAAGGAGAGTTTTATTAATCCATTCTCCGATTCTTTACTGCCTCCTGGTTTTTCCCTTTCAGGTCCATCCCTATACCTTCCGAAATGAAAACTTATTCTTGCACTTCAACTTCAGCCAAGATCCATATGAAGAGTACAACTACTGGATAAACAAAATAAAAGTAGATGGACTCTTCACAGACTTTGCAGGTAGACTCCATAATTTCCAAGAATGGACCTCTCACCAAAGAGAAGGTAGAGAAGGTGGCGCATCGAAGCTACTTCATAAGATTGCAAAAATGATTTCCTCATACAAAGGCAATGAAAAACTTCATTGACTGCTACACTTTCATATGTACAAGCTACCAAGTAGTTTCTTGTTGTATCCAATATAGACAACAGATTTGTGGAGGGAAAAACGATTTCAGATCTCCATTTTCATTATCTTTGAAACCATTGTCATTGGTTTTCTTAGGAAATACTGAAAGATATTCTGGGATCGATGCTTATTTAGTAATATCTGTATGTCTATACAAGCAGAGATGATCGGGGCTAGCACGCAGAGGCCATTTTAATTGCACTAAATGAAGCAATTGCCATTTAATTATGACCAAGAAGATCAAGAAGTTTAATGGCAGGCCAAACACTGTTATGCCAATGTTAGCTCTTAGACTAGTTATTAACCATTGAAAGTTTCCTTTCAAAATATATATAATAAATTCCCAGATGTGCTTTTGAAAGCAAACTGCTTGTAATAAATGGCATACCTTCCTCTAGGCATGAGGAATTTGTCATCCTAAACACCATTTGGTGATTTCATCAAAAGCATGTCTAGTATACAAAAACCTGAGATCATACCAACCATGCAATCTGCTACAGTTAGTTCTACCGTAGGAATGTGAACAGAAAGTATCATTATTCCCAATGTAGTAAATCCTCCAATGATTGTTAACAGAAGAGTTTCTGGCCAAATTTTACCCAAAAAGAAAACATCCTGTGACCATCAAAATGAAGCAAAAGATCAGGATCGATGACGGTAAAAATCCAATATTTATTAAGATTAAGCATTAGTTTCCTTGGTTATAGCCAATCATAGACAAAGCCCAAAATTGCAAAATAGGGAAAACACTAAATTACAATACCAGACCTGCCTTGGTCTACGTTACAAATACAAAGTGAACTGGAGTACATGTATGAAGCAGCCTCCAAAACATTTTCTGCCCAAAATTCACATCTGCTATTTTCTGCAGATTCAACAAGGGTTGTCCTCAGCCAGGGGAACAGGAACCATATTAAAAGCAAAACAAAAACCCCTGAACTTAACCCAAATGATGTTCCAATTCCAATTTTAGGTGCGAATGTACAAATTACAAGTTTGTTATGATTTCTACACTCGAGCTGTTCCTTAAAGATCACAGCATGCACCCAGAAACCTCATTATTGCATTGAAGAAGGTTGAATTCGCTTCAACCTTTGGACAACTTGCCTCATAGTTGGCCTGGTTGAGAGGCTATCAACTGTACATGTGATGGCTAAGTGCAGCAATTCTACCAGTTCATCATGAGGAGCTGTATCCCATAACCTTGTAGTGAACACATCCTTTGCCTGACCCTGTCGAAGCAGCATGCAGGCCCAAGAGACAATATTAAAACCATCTGCTTGTGAGGAGAATGAAGGATCCAAAGCTTTCTTATCTGATATCAACTCAAGCAGCACAACACCATAGCTGTAAACATCAGCCTTCTCAGATACACGACAGGTCATTGCATACTCTGGTGCAACATATCCAAATGTGCCAGCTACACCGGTTGTTGCATGGGTTTCCGAGGTACCCAAAAGCCTTGATAATCCAAAGTCAGACAGATAAGCATTACAATCATTGTCCAACAATATGTTACTTGGCTTGACATCACGGTGCAGAACCTTTGGAGCACATTGGTCATGTAGATATGCAAGTGCATGGGCTATATCCAGAGCAATCTTGTGAATAATCTTCCAATCTACAGCCCTTGTGGACCTCTCCTTAATAAAATTTTCTAAATTACCACCTGACAAATAATTATATATGAGAAACATCTCTGTTGCACTGGCATGGTATCCTATTAAAGTTACAAGATTAGGGTGCCTCATCCTTTCAAGGATCTTTATCTCTGCATGGAACTGCTGAACACCTTGGAACCTTCCAACAGCAAGCCTCTTCACTGCCACTAGGGTTCCTGGAGCTATTTCAGCCTTGTAAGTGGCACCAAAACCTCCATTTCCAATGCATTTGCCGGCACTAAAATTCCCTGTTGCCTGGACAATACTTTCATATGTCAATGGAACCCCAATATCAATGAAAGCTGTAATTTCCCTTGATTCAGAAACCTGAACCCTGGATGTTGGGACCCATTTCCTCGTGTAAAAGAATAGGACAACTAGAACTAGAAGAACTGAAACAATGGCTGAGGCCGATGCTATCGATGCAATCTCAATGGAATCTAAACTTTTATTGACTGTGTTCTGTGAAGGAGAAACATCATTTGGTGAACCTTCAGTGTTGGTTGTCGTATCAGCAGGTCTCACAGATAGTGAGAATACACGGTGTGAGAGAAGGAATGGCTTTCGATGAACACTGGTAGGATTCACTGCACTACCATTGTTTCTCAGATTGATAAGTCCTTTTGGAATCTTACCAGATAGAGAATTTGATGAAAGTTCTAACACCTCAAGGGAACGAAAGCGTCCAAAGCTAGAAGGAACGGCACCAGTCAGGTTGTTTCTTGCCAAGGAGAGATGTTTGAGATGCTTCAACTGATGGAGCCCTTCAGGAATTGGACCTCTAAATTTGTTTCCACTTAGGTCAAGGAAAACAAGAGATTTCAATTCCCTGAGACTTTGGGGAATTACCCCTCCAATCTCATTCTCAGATACATCCAAAAATCTAAGGGATCTGCAGATTGCACCAATTCCTGATGGAATGTGACCGGACAGTCTGTTCTTGCTAACGTTAGCAATCATCCCATGTAGCTTATTACAGTTTCCAAATAAACTTCCAGGAAATGATCCAGTGATCTTGTTTCCACCAGCAAGAAATGTATAATCAGTCTGCTTACCCAATCTTGTTGGTGCAATTGGTAGCCATGGGAGTGAACCAGAGAAGTTGTTTCCACTGAAATTGTGAATCAACACAGCTTTTGAACCAGAAAATGGCAAATGCATTGCAAGGCGTGTTTTATATGTGAAGAATGACAGATACGCGGATGCTGGATCATGGGTTTGGGGAAGTTCAGAACTCAAGGAGAAAAAACCAGGGCATACACTGTAATTAAACCTGGGGATTGATCCTGACATGACATTTCCACTAATATCAAAAAGTGTCATACAAGGAACGGGAAGTTTCTCATCAAGCTCGCCAGTTAGCCTGTTTGAGCTCAAATCTAGATGCTGTAGTTTCTTGCATCCATTGAACGCTCCAACAATTTCTCCACTGAAGTGGTTCTGAGCTAAGTCCACCATTTCCAAGTTCTCACAAGTACTCCAGTTGCTTGGTAACTTCCCCCCAAGATTTGCCCTGGGCACCCAAAGTATTTTGAGCTTTGGAAGGGTTGTAATTTCCATTGGGATGGAGCCTTGAAAACGATTATACTCATAAGTAGTAGCAAGCGGCAATCCAAATGACAGCTCTTTACTTGAACTCTGCCTAGTCAGCACTGGATCAAAGAGATTAGAAAGGACAAGAGCCGACAAATGAATGCAATTTCCAAGCTCCTGGGGAATCAAACCGCTAAGGTTGTTTCTAGAAACATCAAGAATCTCAAGCTTATACAGCTGGCCGAGCTCATTAGGAATAATGCCATCGAACATGTTAGAAAACAACAAAAGAGTCCGTAACTGCCGACAATTCCCCAAACTACCAGGAATCCTCCCACCTAGGAAATTCCCAGACAGATCAAGATGTTCAAGATACCGACAATTACTTCCAAAATTATCAAGAATTGGCCCATTTAGCCGATTATTAGACAAATAAAGCCCCTTCAACTTATAGAAACTGCCAAAATAATCAGGTACAGAACCCTTCAGCATATTCCCAGCTAAACTCAAAACCTCCAAATTCACGCATTTTGACAAAGACCTTGAAATCTCCCCTTCAAGTTCATTAAACCCCAGATTCAAAACCCGCAGATTTCTCAACCCCACAAATTCATTAGGCAACTTCCCAGAAAATGAATTCCCTTCAAGATCAAGTTCTTCTAATTTCACTAAACCCCATAGCTCTAAAGGAATTTCACCACCAATATCATTAAAAGCAAGAGATAAAACTCTAAGCTCAGTAAGTTTCCCAATTAAGGGTGACAAGTTTCCAACTAGTTTCCCATTTGAACGTGCTCTTCTTCTCAATCCAAAACCATAAAATGGAAACTGAGACAGCTTTGAAGAACAAGAACAAGCTCTAGTTAAGTTACCTTTATAACCTTCTCCACAACCACCAGGGATGTTGATGGAGATGACTTGAGACCTTGAATTGCATGCAACTCCAAACCAGGAGCAGTGATTTGGGTTCTTTGTAGAGTTCCAGCTTGAAAGAATCCCTGAAGGATCAAAAACAGAGCTTTTGAACTCCAACAGAATCCTTTTCTCAGATACCAACTTCCCTGAAACTAAGGTGAAGACAACAAATAGTTGAAACGAAAGCAAGATCAAAGCTTTACAGAACAGATAGCATTTCATTTTTCCTAAAGAAAACAAGAACCACCCAACAAAAAAGATCTCTCCGTTCTTGAAAGAGTCCACCCAAAGGACCCAAAAACCTTTCTCTCTCTCTCTCTCTCTCTCTGTTTCCTATAGGGAGAAAAATATTTGATAATTTTTAGTAATAAATCAAAATTTTGTGGGCGAGAAGGAGAGTCTTTGGAGGAGAAAAACGCGTTTCTTTCTTGCTTCTTCCTTGATGGGGTTGTGGAAAGTCTGGGTCTTCAGCTTTGCACTGTTTCCTTTTTTAAAACTTTTTTGTTTCCCTATTTCAACTTCCTTTTTTTTTTTTTTTCCTGCATAGACAGACATAGTGAAGGGGGGCCCACGTGGACTAACGGGTGAGGGAAGGTGGGGTCCAACGGCCGGTCAATTAATACATCACAGCCGTCAACACACGGCGGCTCCTGGAAAGACCGGGCAGATTGTGGGTCCCACCATCCTTTTTGAAAAAATTAGTTTTTCGTCCCTTCTTCTTCTTTTGGGTCTACGTGGAATTTCTTTTACCTTCTCACTCACATAAATAAATAAAGAAAAATAAAACGGTGTCGTTTGCCCTGAGGAAAAAGTTACTGGAAAACTACAAACGAAACTACGCGGGGAATTTAAACGAAATGATGACGTCATCCTATTGCCAGCGTGACGCACGATTTTATTTTTTTTCTTTTTTTAAGGAAAAAATATTGAAGATAATATCTAAAAAAATTCTTTGAATTATTTATTCTTTTATTTCGTTTTTGTATTTTTATTTTATATTAAGTCTTTTTTTGTTGTATTTTAATATTTTTATTTTAAATTAAATAAAGTTAGATTTAAGATAATAATAATAATAATAATAATAATAATTAGATTATTCAAAATTTGGTGATGGAAAGTTTTTTGACTCTGTCTAAGTCCGCAGTCATTGGATTAACTTAATGTTACTTTTATTTATTGTTTAATAGATAGTGATCAAGAAATGAGTAGATTTTGTCAAATAAGATTCCTTAATCTCCCCATTTTTCTTCTGTAAAAACTGGATACTTTGTTTAAGTCTCCCAATAATTTATTTTGAAGGAATGATGTGCTGTGCAGCAAGTTTGGCTGTAACCATGTGAAGATGGAATGGCCAGACACAAACTAAAAGTCTTAGAATAAATGGGGGGAAAATTAAATATCTTGTCTGTTGATTAATACTTTAGGAAGTTTGGACCACAAACTCTTGACATGCAGGCGTAGTAGTCTGGTTAGACAATTAATGTGGTTCATCTTTTGATGGGGAAGTTAAAGAAAAGCCTTGGTGGTGGTTGACAGGTCACATTAACTCTCCTCCATTCCCAATTGGTTCATGTTAAAGAAAAAACATTTCCATCAAAATGTAGCAGAATCTCCATTTAATAATAAGCTTTGGTTATGTGAATGCACAAGAGAAAAGCTCAACCCCATAAGCAGCTTTCAGGGGTGACATGTTATTTCAGTGACATTTGGGGAGGGCAAAACTTATTTAAGTTATGCTTTGATCAGATCCCCTTTTTGTTTTTTGGGTGATTGGCATGTTATGACTTATGAATATGTGAAGGTTACTAAGAAGTAGACAATGACTGGCTAAGACACCATTTACTGCACAAGAAAGCTTCTGACCTCCACCATTACTTTAAAGATTGGAGAAACCAGTGCAAAAAATCTAATGAAACTCTAATGTATCACTTTATAAACTAGAAAGTAACATGAATGAAACGACCTAAAAGTTAATTTCCTCCCCATATCTTCAAAAACATGTGGGGGCGAGATGAGTTTCCCCTTCCCAGCCATTGCCTCCCTAGGCATTTTCCCTTTCTTCTCACTGACAAAGGACCCGACTCAGACATGAACATGTATATGAGAAGAGAAGATATGTGAACTTTAGACTCGATTGAAATATGTCAGTTCAATGGAAAAATGGAAGAGCAAGCCCTTTGATGAGAACCTTTGCATTTATGCAGAAGTCATGATGATGATTAAATAGCAAGAGATCTGTGCAAACATCCCAAAAACGGATAGATATAGACAGGCCTTTGTTGCAGGGAGAGGGCGGCTTGAGGCTTCAACAGCGGCTTCCTCGACAACAGTTACAAGAGTAACACCAACACCAGTGCCATCCGCATTGACAGGAAGGAAACCAAGTGCAACAGCTGCAGCAACCTGATTTTGAGGGTACTGCAGAGTCCAAGGTCTGTTGTTCTTGTTGTTGCTTCACGTTTTCTTTCACACCATCATTTCTTCCATCTGTCAAACTGCAATGATCCAAAATAAATTAAGTCGATGAGTTCCTGCAACACATCTTGAAATCATTTTACATTGTATGTGACAGCCCGAAAATATACATCATGAGCAAATAGAGGCACATTAAGTGCAATATACACCACTAAAATTTAAAAACAAAGTTTTTAATTCTCAAAGATCTGCTTATAACTAATGCTTGATACATGGTTACAATATCGGTAGGGAGAAAGAGAAGCATACACGGTAGAAAAGTGACAGCACCATCTTTTTATGCTACAGTTCCAACAGCAGCAGAACGCCCAGCTACAATTAGAACAGCAGCAGCTTGGCCACCTAAAGCAGCAGCTTGGCCACCTAAAGTACCAGCTTGGCCATGTACAGTAGCAGAACGCCCAGCTACAATTAGAACAGTAGCATGATGGCCATGCACACTTCTTCTGCTTCTTTTTCTTCTTCTTCTTCTTTCTTCTGCAACACAAAAGGTGTATATTCCTCATCGAGCATGCGTAAGGTTTGAAATTTCTATATGATTTTGCATACATGTATAACCTACGTGTATGCATGTGGAGTAACTGATTATATTAGGCTCACATGAACAACTATATATATAGACACCAAGGAGAGGCATCTCGTTTTGCACAGAGAAAAAGTTACATTGTGCACAAGCATAAATAACAAGTTAGCACATTCAGGCCAATAGTAGGATTATTTGTTGATAGAGAATGCCGTTAACTTACATTTGAAAAGCAAAGGAGTGTCCACTGGTTCCACTATCATCAGAATGGTTAGAAATGGTGGATGAATTCCAAGTGACCATGGGATGTGTTGGCTTTTCATGAATTGGTTCTTCAACTCTCAGGCCTGTTTTATCCTTGACAGCGTCATCTGATACTACAGTTGCTTTGCTCTTGTCCAATTGAACACTCTTTTTGTGAGCGTCCACCGCTAAAGCAACAGGGGATGGACTGAACGCAATAAACTCACCTGACTTGAAAAGTTCTCCAGATTTTAGGTTTAGAATATGGTCTCTGGAAAAACTATTGTTCCCTACTTGAATGCTAAATAGTGACTCATTAGAAGCAATACTCCAATCCAAAGGTGTTGTTGATTTACTTCTTGCAAAGACAGCAGAGGGAATCCTATAAGGATCATATTCTTCTTGTCGGTCCATCACTTGGATCGGAGGGGATTGTGTTGATGTTGATTCGTGGGTGACACTAGAAACTTGTTGAGATGTCGATTTGGGACCTGCAGTTCCATTTTGACATTCTTCTGATTTGGGAAAGTCGTTACCAGAAACATTACGTTTGCAGTTTGATGACGCTTCAGTATCCTCATCAAATTTAGGGAAGGAAGTTGAAGTGTTGCCTGGTCTGGACATTTTATCCAATTGAAACTGATCATCTGTTGATGAGCCAGACGAAGATGGGGATGAAGAGGATGGCAACCTCAGCTTTTCAGTTGAGAAAAGTATATCACCTTCATTCCCATCGCCTTCCTCTTGAATTAGTTCCGATCGTTTGCTACTTTCACTCCCATCAATTACCTCTGGGTGAATTTCAAAATTATTATTGTTTCCCCATCCCTTAATAATCTCTGGCTTAAGCTCAAAATGATTACTTTCATTTTCTCCGCTCCTGTTTATTACCTCTGGATATCGTTTACTGCTTCCACTACCCTCACTTGAATTCTTACTGCTTCCGGTTTCATGATCAAGCTCTAGATGTCTTCTTGAATGCCCACTGCTTCCACTGCCCTCACTTAAACGCTCACTGCTTCCACTACCCTCACTTGAATGATTACGTCTTTCAGTTTCATCATCAAGTTCTAGATGTCTTCTTGAATGCTCACTGCTTCCACTCTCCTCGCTTGAATGCTTACTGCTTCCACTCTCCTCACTTGAATGCTTACTGCTTCCACTTCCCTCACTCGAATGCCTACTGCTTCTGCTTCCAACGACAAGTTCCAGACGTCTCCCTGAATGCTTACTGCTTCCACTCCCATCACTTTCATCTATGTCTACTCTTGAATGCATACTGTTTCCATTCATATGATCAAAGTCCATAACTTAAAAGTAATTGTTGGACCCGGGATTCATGTGTGCGTTTACATCATCTCCCTATAGGTCTGCCTGGAAAATGAAAACAAAAGGAAAACTTCCCAAATTAGGTAGGTATATTCATGAGGAGTTAAAAAGGTTTAGTAAAAGTTCAAACACTGTCTAAGAAAATAAAAACCACCCTTTCAACACAGATAGCCATAGCCATACGTGAATGAATGTGTAATAGTATTAGATAACTAATAAGGTGAAAATCCAAAAGGAAAAACACACATACAGCCCAAGCAATGCAATTCATGATAGCTTACCTTCTCACTTCTACACCATTCTGCAAGATTAATTCAGCAAAAAATATGATTCCATTCTTCACATTAAAATCGTTAAAATCTTTCTTTCAGGAAGTGGGGGAAAAACATTAACTACACAAAAAACCTCAGACCATATATATGAGAAGGATAAGACATTAAGATAAAAACCTTCAACAAATTTTCCTAAAAGCTACATTAGTTAGAAAATGGAAACCCATTGGAATTTCACTGCATTTCTTCGTTAATTCGATCCGGGAACCAAAAAAAGGATAAATTTATCTCTGATTTTTCATAAAAGCTACCTTTTATTCCAACTAAAATTTCAATTCTCAGGTAAACCCAGCATCGTTATCATAAAGAAAAAGCTACGATTCTCAAATTTCTGAATCAATGCCTTCCTCTAGATTATATAATTCTTTCCATTTCCATTTCCGTAAAACAATTTCCATCATGTTTGATTCTTCAGAATTAAAACGAACAAAAAAAAAAGGAAAAACAATTAACAGCTGCATTGTTCAGAATTACACTAAACAGATTCATCCACTCAAAAAATGAAATGAAAACAAACTCACTACGGTAACAGCCGCAGAAATCGAGCTCGCCGGAAGAATCTCCGGCGATCCAAAGCTGCCTTCCTACGATGAAAATTAGTATCTGAAGTTCACATCACCTAATTAAAAAAAAAAAACAAAAACAAAACAGAAAACTTGGGACTAACGAAAAAACCAAGTCATGAATATTTGACCCCGGATTTTCAGCGGATATAGAGATAGAAAAATTACCAGAAATTAGAAACGGTTAATCGACAAAGAAAATATTCAAATATGCGAATAATGTTTGAAAAAAAAGAAATTAATTAAATTTTTTTAAAAAAAAGGGGAAAAGAAAGGAAGAAAGGGAAATTGGGGTGTTAGGATTTGGTGCGGATGGAGTAGCGACATTTTCTGAATTTCCGGTTCCATTTTTGTAACTAACTTTCACTATATCTGCGGTTTCGCGCCATCTTTTTAACTCCTCTCCGTTGCTTTGAAATGTCGAGGGGAATTGTCGTGCTTTTCATTTTTCTTCCACTTGCGTATCATGTCCTGCCACGTGGTTTGAATGGGTAATTGTTTGGGCCTTTTAGTCTTTTCCTTATGCACTGATCATTGACGTGGCGTGTTGTGATTGGTGTCTTATTAAAATTTTGAAAAGTTTAAGCTTTAAAATTATCAAAATTTATTTTTTTAAAATAATGATTAAAATTAAATTTATTTAATTAACAAAGTCATTAAGAGATTAATAAGTTGAACAAAACTAATATAAAAATGAGGCTTCCATATGTTAATAGATTGTTAGTGATTATAATTTTTCTTTATTTAAAACATCAAACATTTAAAAAAAAAAGAATTAAGGTCAAATTTATTACGATACTATGAATCAATGTTGGATTTTATCTCTATATTTTAATTTCAATAATTATTGTTATCGTACTTTTAATTTTGTTGATTTTTAAATAAAAAATAATGATTGAGAGAAGTTTATCATTTATATTAAAAAGATATTTTGTTAAATATTTTAATTTCATTATATATAGTCTAAAAATCAATAAAATTGAAGTATGATAGTAAAATTAAAATACAGTTGTAAAACTGTATTTTATTTTGAATCATTTGATATTTTGAATTATCGTGTTTTATATTTGGTATTTTATTTTGTAAAAAAAATGTATAAATTTTTAAGGTTTTAGCTTGAATTTGGATTTAATTTGTCTTAGTTCTTAAATTGAATTTTGAAATCTTTAGTTGGGATAGATTTAAGATTTGAAAATTAATATTTTTAATAATCTTGAGGCTATTCAAACAAAAATATAAATATAAAGATAATTCAATTAATTACAATATATACAAATTTCGAATATGAAAAGCTCTCTATTATAATACTTAGATCTTTTTATTTTCTTATGCTTTTCTCCAAATTCAATTTTTTTCACTATAATTCTTTGTTGTGATTAAATAATAAAACTTGTAGTAAAAATATTTATAGATGATATGTTTCTCTCTTGTTTACATATTTTCTTATTGACATAATATTTAAAAATACTCTTGAACTATTTAGATTAATTCAAATAATTTTTTATTTTTTATTACATTTAATTAAAAAATTATATTTATTTAAATTAAATAAATAATAAATAATTATTATTAATTAAAATATTACTTGTTATTTTATGTCATATGTTATCATTATAGGAATGTTAAATAATAAATAATATTTTAATTAATAACATATAATTCACTGTTAATCATAAAAAGTCTATTTAATTTAAAATAAAAATATATAATTTGATTGAATATAATAAAAAAATAAAAATTTATTTAAAATTTGTTCTATCATTGTATGTTTTCTATTTTTATTGAATTAAAGAAAATAATAATATGAATCATAAAGAGATAAAAGCCTACCATTTTGAATTTTAAATTTTAATACAATTTATTTCTCATCACAACACTTCTTATTTTTTGATTTTTGAGAATAACATTTGAATCTCTTTTTATCAAGAAAAAAAATAAATAGCTTAAAAAATGTGCCCTTATTTTTTCTTTTATTTCGATGCAAGGCCAAGGCCACCTACTATTTGTTGAATTACACATTAATGGCTCTAAATGATCAAAAATATCTCGTACATCTTCCAAAACGCAGGGAGAGAGAGAGAAAAAAAACAGAGAAAAAACGTTAAAAAATGAATGTTTAAGATGTTTCATTACGAATCTCGACGGCCAACGAGGAAGGAAACGCGTCGAGAAGTTAGTTAATGGATGGCGCTTCTCAGTTTGCGTCGACTGTGTCACTGTCTCTCTTCACTTCCATTAAATGAAACAACGTAATCCCAGGTTCCTTCCACGGCTTTGCTGATTTTTCTTGAAGTTTATTTTTAAGTGGTATATTCATTGCTCTTCCATCTTTTTTTAATCTGGGTTTCTTTTATTTTCTATTTCTTGTTGATATAATTTGCTTGCATTCACATTTAATCTTCTAAACAGAATTGGGTTGTTTTTGTCATTTGGGTTTTTAGATAAATGGCTATTTTTAGTATTTAGTTGCTATTTGAGGGCTTTTGAGTGTCGGGGTTGTGTTTTCAGTAGGGGACTATATCTGTTTGAGTGAATTTCATACTGGGATTTAATCGTTGAATCAAATTTTAGATTTCTCAAATTCTTGGTGTATAGTTTACGTATTGGTCTTCAACTCACTAAATATCGGCAATTGCTGGTTTTTGTCCCTTGTTGAATAATGAAACATGAGATTCAAGGTGGATTCCTCTTCTCTTTTCTGCTTGTAAATTTTGAGCTACCAAAATGAGCAGAGTTTTTGTTTTGTTAGGTTGAGTTATTATTTGAGGCTGCCTAGTCAGTAATTTTGTGCTTTCTCCACTGAAAACGGTATTCTTTTAAAGTGATTCCTTGCCTGCTTTCTTATATACCTACCAAAAGTTTTCAGGAATCTCGCTTCATGCATGACAAGGTAACATGGATAAAAGAAGTATCAAGAACTGAGTTCCAATGCATCTGATTACCAGCTCAAATGAGTGAGGCTGCTGCTGTTGCAATGTGCACTGATAGGTCACCTTTTTGCGAAATTGTTGCCTGGAATCAAAGAAGGAAAGACTAAAATTCAATGGAAGAATCACAGGGCCATTTTCTTCCCTCTGATGCTCCTGAATCTACCTCTTCCTATAACAGTGAAAGGCTTAATTCGGGTGCACATGCAAATCATGGTTCTGGGGTTCCGGGGGTGAAGAAGAGAGGTCACAACAGTCGTTCATGGATAAAGATTGATCAAGATGGCAATGTGAAGATTTTGGAGCTTGATAAGGCTAGAATAATGAGACATTGTTCTTTGCCATCCAGGGACCTCAGGCTTTTGGACCCTTTGTTTATTTATCCTTCAACGATACTAGGAAGGGAGAAGGCTATTGTGGTTAGTCTTGAGCAAATAAGATGTATAATCACAGCCGAGGAGGTTATCTTGATGAATTCTTTGGAGAAAAATGTTGTTCAATACGAGTCAGAATTATGCAAGCGTCTTCAGACAAACAAAGACCAAGCTGGTAAAATGCATACTTGCATGTTATTGATAGCCTGTAGCTTAATTTGGTCACAAATGGATGACCAGAGGAGTTCTAACTAACAGTTTTTACTGCAACTTGCTGTTGAAATCATTATTGATCCATACAAAAATGACTGTTATATTGTCCTGCCCTCAATATCTATTAACATGTTAGCCTGTATGGAGAAGCATATGGAGAAAAACTGTAATGCCACTGAATTTGACTGCTGTGCTGTTCCTCAAAAGCAGAGCATCTTCCCCAGTTAAGGAAGATGAAAAATTACCATTTGGGTTCAACTGATGCTTCTAAAATCTTTGTTAGCCCCAAAGAGTTTTATGGCAGTTCTTGTTTGTGTCACTTGTCTTAACTTATTGTTAGTTTGGAACCCTTATGGTTTATAAAATTGTCACATAAGTTGCTTACATTATTTTACTGGTTTGATTCAGATGACCTGCCATTTGAATTTAGGGCTCTGGAACTGGCATTGGAACTAACCTGCATGTCCCTGGATACACAGGTATGCCACAACCTCTATCATTACGTAATTGTTGGAACTGCTTGAGTTCCATTTCAAATACGTAATCAATTGAACTTCTTTTACTCAACAGTCAACATTGAGGGGATAACCTAGAGGCACAACCTGTATAATGTTTAGGCTCCTTATATTAATAATATTCAGTGGAAATATTAATACTTTGAGGTGGCAATGGCACACTGTCATCAATGCTCAGGTTAGAGATATTCTGTTCATGTTAATATGGATAGATGCTCTGCAACACAGTTGGAAGGTTCATCCAACTTGCCCAGCCTCCTTGCCAGAAGACTCTGCTAAGCGATTCATTACATTTCATTTTTGTTAAGGATTATGAATCAGAGACTCTCTCTAGTTCCTTTCTTCTCCCTTTCCTCTTTTCTCCCTCTTTCTCTCCTTTCTTTCTCTATAGAGTGAGAGAGAATTTTGTGTTATTTGACTATATATGAATCAAGTCTTGTCCAGCTTAGAAGTCTGAATGGTGTAGGGTTTATGTCAGTCTCAATTCTGGTCAATTTGTATTACTGGCTCTGACACTTCAATCAAATCATAGGATATAGGCAAAATATCTTCCTAATGGAAAATGAGTTGAAAGTGGCTACAGATTTTCTTTTTTTGGCCAAAGAAAAAGAAGTTGCTACAGAATTGAGTTGTAGTCATGGCTTCTCCTCTTTTGTTAAGTATGGTAGGGGTTGAGGTTGCAGGTTTTCTATCCTGCTCCTGTTTGTAGGTTTAAATTTCTGTCAAAAAGCCTGATAAACAAGCAGGCCTATCACACATTTGGTTGCTAGAGGCTTTCCTAGCATGTGCAAAGACATAGCTAGATAAACTCTGTTGATTCCTTTAATGGCATAAAATTCTGTTTTTCTATTTTCTATTGCATATAAACCTTTCTATTCATATGCTACTCAATAAACTTATGTTGAAAGTTCCGCCATTTGCACAATTGGAGTGGATTTGCCGCCCGTTGACATCATGTTGATTCAATACTGGTAGTGTCCATCTATTATCTATTTTCTCTTACATACTTGTCTCAATAAAGTTTTAATTGGCTACTTTTGTCACAGACTGTTAAATCTTTTCTGGTCAACAACTCTGCTAAGATTTATGTACTGTTTTTCAATGATTAGTGGGTCCTTTTTAACTGAAGCAACAACATTATTACTATTATTGGGATTGATAGGTAGGATGGGCTTTCCTCCCAAAGTCTAATATTTGTATTTGGCATGCATAGTTATCTCATGAAGCCAAATGGATTGGTCTGATGAATGTAGGTTCTAGAAGTGGTAAGGCCATTAGCCTGGTTAAAACCAAAGTAAAATATTGGAGATTTAGTGTTCATGTTGGTACAGATATTAAGCTGAAACTCCCTCTCATTTCAGAAAATTTCCTTTTTATAGGTGAAAGAACTGGAAATTGAGATATATCCAGTGCTAGACGAACTAGCATCGTCGATTAATACTGTTAACCTGGAACGTGTTCGTAGATTAAAAGGCAATCTCCTCGCATTAACCCAGCGAGTTCAGAAGGTGCGGACACTTATATACAGTACCTTTTGGAATTTGTACCTGCTGTAGCTTTGCTTCTTATATAATTGATTTTAGATTGAAATTGTTAGGTCCGAGATGAGTTAGAGCATCTCATGGATGATGATGGTGACATGGCGGAGATGTACCTCACCGAGAAAAAGCTAAAGTCAGAGGGTAACACCCCAAGTGAACTAAATGCCATAACCAATTTTTCTGGTGGGACCAAAGTAGTTTCAAAATCTGCTCCTGTTTCACCAGTAGCTTCAACTAATGGATCCCACAGATTGCAAAGGGCATTTAGCAGTATTGTGAGTTCAAGTAAACATGGAAGCTTAATCAGTTCATCAAATGGTGGGGAAAATATTGAACAACTTGAAATGTTACTTGAAGCATACTTTGTTGTTATTGATCATACTCTCAGCAAATTGTTCTCGGTACGAGACCTTTGACTTCCTACCATAGATATTTTAGAATCTTTTTATAATGGTTTATAAATATAGTGGAAAATTATTAAGAAGCTTTGGTTATGTAATTCTTGGCTTGGGATGTATATACCCTACATCCTACGGATCTACAAGTAATCAGCTGACGTAGAAGACTGATCTGTTTCTGCCACCCCTAAAGGACTGTTTGGTACAACGGGGCAGTGCAGTGGGATGGGCTCTTCACCACACTGCCCCCTAATTTTCCACTGGAACCATCTCCAAGTTTAACCTATAGATAGTGCATTCACTTTAAGCAAAGCAACTAGTAGCTTTTTCTTCCAATACTGTAGGAACCTAAAATTAAAATATACTCTTCTGAAGATCGTTGAGACTTGAGAATAGTATCACTCTCATGTAATCCACTGACACTGTATCTTATTGGTGATGCAGCTCAAAGAGTACATTGATGATACTGAAGATCTGATCAACATTAAATTGGTGAGGATTGATTGACTGATTTAATGATGCCTTCTCTTTAACTTGCAATTTCAAGTGGGAGATGGGGAAGAAGTCAATGGGAACCAGGAAAGTCATTAAGTACTAATTAAAGATTATTTTCTTCCTCTTTACTTAAACAGGGCAATGTTCAAAACCATCTGATACAATTTGAGTTACTTCTCACTGCGGCAACTTTTGTGGCTACGTTATTTGCTGCTGTAGCGGGAGTCTTTGGAATGAACTTTGCAGCTTCAGTTTTTGATTACCCATCTGGATTTAGTTGGGTTCTGCTTATAACAGGTGCTGGATGTGTGTTATTGTACTTTTCTTTCTTGTTATATTTCAGGTACAAGAAAGTATTCCCATTGTAAATTGTTGAGCTTAAACTGTTCGATTAAAGATGAAATTATTATTAGTCTATCGGCATCCTTAGCATATATTTATGTATTACATTTGCAGTGCTCCTTGAGAACATTTTTACCAATTATCTTTCACCCTTTAAAATCCGAGACACTTGTTTAGGAACTTTAAAGTGAGAAGGCGATCTCGCTATCTGATGCTACAAACATGACTTACAGCATCTCTGGTGGGGGGAATGGTTTTTTCTGTTTCTCCTTATTCGTAGTGAACAGTAAAACCATATTTTGGTTGGTTGAATAGCTATTTTGTGGACCTATTTCTCTTATATTCTATTCTACAGAATGACTATTTCATTTCCTTTCTATTCTATTCCATAAACCAAATACACTGTTAGAACCTAGACTTAGTTGGACTTCCGAGTATCCTGTCTCCCCCTTTCATCTAATCTCTCAGACTTACATTATGGCTTATAGATGGATCTACCACAAACTAGAGCCACAAAAGGAAAAAGTGTGGTTCTAACTTCAATAGATGAGCTTGCAGTTGAATCAATTGTACATTCAACGGCATAATCAATGGTTATGAAAGCAGCCAGACAATCCCATTTTAGAACTTAGAGAACAGAATGTTTCATCTCCTTATCTATTTCGAGCTTGATTTACTAGATTGGAAATGTACAGGCTACAGCATGAAAGACTTCCATTACAGAAATTGTTAATAACATAAATCTTTCTTTAATTTAAAATCACGAGGCAAGGGTCATACTTGGGCAGCTATCTACCGTGCATGCCAAGATGTCCCTGTAATTCCTGGATATTGTGAAAGAATCATAAACTTTTCCATCACTGCTCTTCTTATACTCGAACAACAGGTTTGAATGGTCGAATGCTGTGAGTTTTACGAATCCATAATCAAGGTCTTTGAAGAAACTCCATTTGGTGTTTAGGGTGGTGAATTCTGCAAGGCCTGCTCCTCCACCACCAGCAACCACATGAATTGTCCCGTTCAAGGTGCCTCTGTAATTGTTTTTCTCCTTGTCGGTGCATATATTCTGCAGCAGTTGTCAGTTCAAAGGGTGAGTAATCCAAGAGCAGATAATCGAATCAGGTTACACATTTTTGCATGCTAAAGGTTGGAAATACATTATCAAGACCATATATTTTTGGGGTTAGTAATGCTCCAGAAGAACATGATAAAGACAACTGCATCCGCTGCTGTAAAAGCAATTAGTAGGCTGATTACATGCTCCCATTGTTACTGACCAAGTAATTATCTCGGCTAGACCAACAGTTGTTTCAGTGTAGATGCATGTCCTGATAGACTTTGCATGAATCTTAGTAGCAACTAGCATCAAAAGCCAGTTAAAGTTTGATGGGCGCTGTTAGTGCAGTTGCATCAGCTTGATGGTGTCTTGCTGAAAGCAAGATGTGTTTGACAAGTAACAAGAAGTAGAAGGACAGAGCCTCACATACATTGATCAATGACTTCATCAGGAATTAGTAATGAACAGTGTATCAAAAGAGGTGAACAACGTCTTGGGGATTGAAGAAGCTGCCTAAATGTTATGTTTCCTTCAAATAAGATGATTCTGGAAACAAAGATAAAGATGCATGCATAACAGTTTCATCACTGTATGAAGATCTTGACTTACCTGGTAAATTGGACATGTCCTTTCATAGTGGTGTGCATGGCCGTAGAAGGCAATGTCAACTTTGTACTTCTGCCAAAGTTTTTGAAGACTCTCCCTTCCCATGGGTTCCCCAAAAGATCCCGTATCAGCATAAAAGGTAGCAGAAGAGTAACCCAATACCCTGTGTGCAAGGAAGATCAGCCACGGTTGCTTCTGTCTATCAACAGATGCAAGGCAGTGCTCGATGAATTGGTATTGCTCTGTCCCCTCCCTCCAATCATGCTCTGTGTCAGCTACACAGAACCGGAACATGCCATAATCAGTGGAATACCTGATAGAATCAAACAGTAATTTTTGAGATCAATTCCCCAGCATATCTTCAAACTTAACACAAAACAGAATTATTAAGAAGCTTCTCTTTTGATTCTTCAGGAAGGATCCTATACAGAACCATTGGTGGCTGGTTCTCTGAGGTCATAAGCTAGAATGCCCGATGTATCTAAACAGAAATGTTTTTAAGGAGGGAATTAGAACTTTCTTCTGCTCTGCATTTATAGGATAGACTCTAGGCAATACCACAAATTGCAGTAAAGATATTATATCTGAACTCTATTTTAGTTGAATAAAGATTACTTATTAAGGGAAGACATTTTCACTGGCTATTTGTTTCATATACTTGTAATAATTCACAAAGGTCAGAGTTGTGAATATCAGAAAATATAAGCTCATAATTGCTGAAGAAAGAGGACAACTAAACATATATGATATTGTTGTCAAAATTCTTGTACCAGAACTTTGCCCTGTTCTCAGCAGGGACGTAAAACATTGTCTCTGCCAAAACGCCACATTCTCCCCCAGAATCCTTGTTCCCATAGAAGGATCCTGATCCCGGCCAGTCACGCTCATGGTTACCACTGAGTAAACAAACCAGCAATTTTCATATAAGATGAAACAGAATATATACATGCTCAAAACAAGCAGCCAGGCGAGTTATGGCAGACCTTGCAATCATGTAAGGAACAGTTGATGCAATCGGCTCAACCTGTGCAGTAAACTGGTCCCACTGTGAAAGGTATCCATTTGCATAACATATGTCTCCAATGTGGAAGACTATATCAATGTTATTTAAGTCTCTAATAAGCTGCTTTGTTGTGTTAAGAGCACCATGCTGGAAATCATTGTACTCATTGGAACCATCAGCTTCATCCTGCAGTATATCATGGTAATTGTTTATTGGTGAGTAGTATTCCTCTTTTTCTTCGTTTATAATATTGCAATGTTATGCCATTGACTAGAATCTTAGTATAGGCTAAGTCTATTAGGAAGAAAAAAAAAATGAAAACATAGAATCTAAAGCTTACATAGGCTTGCATATCAATATCCAAGGACAAAAAACTATCAGAGCAAGAACATGCATAATGAATGTTATTGAAGTCATAGGTTCATGTAATTGACAAAAACAGTTTTCTTTACATGCTCTTAGAGTTTCCAAGAAAAGTTCAAACCTTTCCCATGTCTCCAAAAATGATGACACGTTGCAAAGAATTTTGACCAGGATAAGGAGGTGCTCTAAAGCTGTATTGTTGACTCCAAACATAAGTACCATTGGACAGAACATGTCCAAGCCTGTAGGTGTACCTGCAAGTTCAATAATCTAGTTCAGCAACATGTAGAACACAAGCTGATTATGCATCTCTTGACTCTTTTCTAAACTGATCCAGGTTACTCTAGAAATCATTAAGTAAATATAACTAAACATATCAGGCGTAATCATTTGAAGAGAACCATGTTTTATATACAAGAATCATCAGACTTTTCAATAGGGCACAGTAATGACAAGGTTCACAGTCTTAGCAGCCTACGATCGACCTCACCCTCCCAAAAGCCTCTGTTTCCCCTACCATCCTCATATCTTCATGCTTCTTCCAGCAATGCAGCTTGTAGAAATTCCATATTGTCAAGTAAACTTATCTACAAGAAACGGGTAATACATGCATAATTTTTCCCTTTTCACTGGATGATGACCAAAAAGCTGGTATATCAATGGAAGTTATTGCATTTAAAATGCAGGCATCTAATATTTCATACTATATGCAGGTTCTGGTAAATAATTCTTGCAAGTGTGCCATATTTTTCATGCATATTTGCACCAATTATCCTTTTAAGTTATGTTTTTTTAAGAAAATAGTGACATTGATTTGTTAGCCAAGTTTAAATAGCCAAGCTTATAATGGATTTAGCAAGAACACCAAAAGAAAAAGAGGAAAGACAAAGCAGAACTATTGAGATTATTGGATAAAATGTTTTTGCCCAAAAAATATATGTGAAATGGGATTCAAGCAGAATCTCAAAAGATTGCAGGTTATCATGCATACATATATATATACAAAAATCCTCCTCCAACAACAAAGCATTACCAAGATTTTTGAACTTTATTGTAGCACAGCCAGGATCTTATATTATAAGCCAGAAGTAAATGTAACATACAGTGTGTTGGGCCACAACTCCTTCAGAAAACTGGTGTGTATAAACCCAGGATCTCGCCATCCTACTGTCCTTGCTGGCTCTCCTGAACACATTAATACATGATAACACCAATCATAAGCCTTTGACTTGAGAAACAACTAAGGCAAGGTTTTTGGGGATTTTCAGCAAATAAGAAAATAGATTAGCACAACTGAGCTTATTGTATAAGAATTTCATCAAGAAGCCTTATCAACTAAACGGATACACAGAAGAAACAGATAAGCAATCATTTGTGACATTCCCGAATTCTAGAGTATAAAGAACGATCAATTTACTAGCCCTCCTTGCTAGAACTTGGTAAACATAGATTTAATACTAACATTAAAATCAATTAAAAATGGATCCAAGCTCTTGAATTCATCCTTTTCTTCCTCTTCCTTCTTAGTATTGGAATGTTTTATGTGTTATCGTTTCACATCACAATTCTTTTAACCAACTTGATATCTACTTGTAAATGCTGCAGGGGAATCTATTTCCAAGATAACACATAACATTCATTTTAAGAACACATTAAAGCAGAGTTCAGGGATAATTGAGTTACACACCACACATGCTGTTACTATCAAAAGTAAGTGTTCCAGCTGGTGAATGTATTGGCAGTCCTCCTTTCCTACCCCATTCAACAAAAGGTACAGCTTCACTGATCCCATATCCACTGGTCCAGGTAACAGTCATCTGAGTATCAACTTTCAATTGTATTAAAATTGTAATATGCAAGACAGCATCATAAAGCTTTATAATATCTAATGAATTGCTCATAATATCTTGTCAATAGAAGAAAGAAGGGTGCAATGCAATGAAATAAAAAAATTTTATGTTGGTATCTGATAAACTCAGCAAAAGAGCCTTCATGTTCTTTTATGTTTCACTTACGAAATTGGGATGAAAGTCATGGAGAAATTGGACTTACTTCATTCCATACTTTTCCTTGAGCTAATCGTGGGTAAACTGGTGCATTTGGATTTGAGAAAGCAACTTTAGCTGACACTGCCACGACCTTTGGCTGTTATAATCAAGAAAAATGGAGATATGTAAACAAACCGCTGATAGGATGATCAAGATTAGAATCCAACCAGCAGTCCTAGTTCTCATGTAGAATTGATGAGAAAAAGGATATACTGCAATAAGGAAAGATGATGACATAGAATAGTTAGATTGATCAAAATGAAGTTTTTTCCAGGTATACTTATGATCAGGCAGCATATGTATATATACATTAGCTGCTACTTGTGAAACATGGGAATAATCACAACAATTACATTTAGCTCCACAACCTATTGAACACTAGCAGTCAACTCTACGTTATCATCAAATCCCTACAATTTGGTCTGCGTGATAATGAGACAAATTGTTCTCCAAATGAATATGCATGTTATATAGAAAAGACAATTACAAGCATACATTTAACAAACCCCCTGAAAATAGCACCAAAGAGAAGTCAGATCTCTGGTTAATCAACTGAAGCTTCAATGATCCTTTTCCGGTATCTTTGTACTTGGGAGTACTGTAGTTTGCATACTGATACTGCAAGAGGAGTTCGATTACACATCATTTAGATCTTTCACCAGTTCACAAAGAGCAGGTATTTCAGCAAAGTAAAAAAGCAAAATCCTGGGCAAGCAGTGGTGGACGAACCTTAATAGGTGCTGAACACAACAGTGGAGGAGATACCCACGGATTATCTGCAGGAGCAGGGCAGGAAGAAGCGCTGGAAAATTTTGGAACAGATTAGTTTCTAGGAGTGATCATCGCATGTACTCACATAGAAGCATGATTCAAAAGGTTCTGAAAGTTGATTATGATGAGATCCCACATCCCAGCAACCTGGAAATGTGAGAGAAAGTTACAAGTTTTACCTGAAATTGGAAGGAGAAAACACCCCAATCCAATCATCAACAGATGGATTAGGAGAACTAAACTCCACTGTCACCCAATCTGCATTTTGCCCCTGCAACACTAACGAATGTTTATAAACAGTTTCATAACAACACAAAATCCTTCATGCCTATTGGGTGTTCATTCTTTTTCTTAATCGATGAGATGTATCATCAAATACCAACAGAACTAATCTTTTCCTTGCAAAAAAATGTGATAGCTTGGCAACTACAAAAGCTTACCTTCAACCCAAGAACTGTAGGAGAGACTTTTATGTAAGCTTGATGATTGAGAGAAAAAGTTGCCTTTTGAACAGCAATCTTCGAAAGAGGCTGATCTCCGTGTGAAGCTGCCTCTTCAAGTGTTGCAAAAATTAATAGAATTGGCAAGAATATCAATCTCAATTCCCTCATCCCACCGAATATCTGAAACCAATCACCAAAGGGTCGTTATCTAATGAAAATCTTTGAAAACAAAAAGCAAAAAAGACGAAAAAAACTCTACCCTTAATGAAAATATAATTGACCAGAAAATCAACCAACTCTACCATTAATGGAAAACGAGCTCAAAAGGCAGTTTCAAAAGAAAACATCAGAAAAACCAGCAGGGCTTTGCTGTTTTCAAAAGAAACTTATCCACCATGACGAACCAGATCCTTTAGGAGGCACAACATAAACAGACCCAACAGCAAATGAATTAAATAATAAGTCATGGGCTGGTCTTGCATTATTATGCTAAACTAAAATCTGAAACAAAGATAAACCAGGTTCCTACATCTAGAAGTTTGATTAAAATAAGTAATTGGGTACCTTCAAGGCGCGCTTAAAGTGCAAGAGAAGACAAGAAAAGGCAGAAAAGAAGCAAAGATTGGACAAAGAAGAGGATAAGATGGATTGGTACAGAAGCAGAAATCAAAGAAGGGTTAAAAGAATATGGACTTCGGGAGATTTCTGAGTAAAAAGAGGAAGCAAGTGGAAGGGTAAATGATGTTTGAACATGGCAGGGGTAGCACACACTTTTTAGAAAGAAACATCGACTCTGTCCCCGGCAAGATTCGAATTTTAAAGATTACATTACTCAAGTCAAACAGTCTAACGTTTAACGTTAAACGCGATGTGGCAGGCAGGGCACGTGGGATGAGTATTAATGGGCTCTGGCGATTCTGTTTTGTTGCCACAAACGGGTCTTTTCAAAGCCGTTTACCTGACAGGACCGTTGCCCAAGTTGGAAGTTCAATCCTGAAAGGGAAGGGACAGGAACTCCAAACTGTCATTAGCATGGAAAGATTCATTGCGGTGTTTTTGTGTTTGTAGAATCCTGAAACTAGATTCATGTCAGTTTCATTGCAAGATTTTTGAGCCAATGTAATCCTTCCTCTTCTCTCTTTCCTTCTTCGCCAGCACCAACAGTAGAAATCATTCATTTTCACAATCAGGAATTAATGCTACGAGTGAAGAAGAGCTGAAACAGAGCATGGCTGGCCGTAGAAGACAAAAAAGGGTTTTCCAGAAGTGAACTTATGGATTTAATGTAACAAGACATCACCTGTAAGAGGAACTGTATGTATCCCAAAATGATTAGAAAAAAAAGATGGAAAAAAAAACAAGAGCTCGATTTGTTTCCACTTCATTACAAGATTTAGTGGCACCCAATGCTGCAAAATATGCACTTGATCCTGTCTGTTTGTAGTTTTGGGGTCACATTTGCATGTGTTATTTCCATAGACCAAGCTAGTTACCAAACCACATGTTACAAACTAAAATATTATTAAGCATGAAGTATTTGTCGACAAAGATTTTCCCTTCAAACAATCGGCATGCTAACATTGTACTCAGGCAACTATCCTCAGTGCAAGCCAAGATGCCTCGGTAATAATCCATGGATATTCTGAAGTTGTAAACTTTGCCATCACTGCTCTTCTCTTCTTGTATTGATTCAACTAACAGTTTTGACAATAGATTAACAATAGATTTTTTTTCCCTTCCTCACATAATCAGGATGCGAGTGTTGTGCTAGGGCAACTATCCACAGTGCAGGCCAAGATGTCTCTATAATCCCGGGATATTCTAAAAGTGTCGTAAACCTTTCCATCACTGCTCTTCTTGTATTCAAATAACAGGTTAGAATGGTCAAATGCAGTAAGTTTTACAAATCCATAATCATAGTCTCTGTATAAACTCCAATTGGTCTTGAGGGTGGTGAATGTTGAAAGGCTTGCTCCTCCGCCTCCTGCTACAACATGTATCGTGCCCTTCGGTGTGCCTTTATAGTAATGCTTCTCATAATCAGTGCATCTATTCTGTACCAAGGACGATTTCACAATTCAACTGTTAGCTAAAAATGGTTCACCGGTTGCTAATGTAGTGATTTGGGGAGGAAAATTATGGTTGCATCTTTCCCCCAAGTCAGTTTAAAATCAACCTTATTAGCACAAAGACAAAAGCCAGCAAAGAAAGCTTCAATACTGAAAGTTTTAGGAGTACCTCGTATATGGGACATGTTCTTTCATAATTATGCACATGGCCATAGATGCTGATGTCAACCTTATACTTCTGCCAGAGTTTTTGAAGGCTCTCCCTTGCCATTGGTTCTGCAAATGATCCTTCTATGGCGTAACCAATGCCAGAAGAATAGCCAAGTACCCGATGTGCAAGAAAGATCAGCCATGGTTGCTTTTGTCTATCAACTGATGCCAGACAGTGCTCAATGAACTTGTACTGCTCTGTCCCCTCTCTCCAATCATGTTCTGTATCAGCTATGCAGAACCGGAACATGCCATAGTCAGTGGAGTACCTAGCAACAAGAAATTCAATGCAAGCAAGTTAGAGTAGAAAATGTAGAACAAGATAATGGTTTTGCAGGACTTATCATGCAGGGACTGTGGTTCCATGTAGTCAAAGTAAAGCAGAATAGTCAGTAATAGCAACAAATATAAGATTAACAATTTAAATAATTGGTAGGCTGGGAATAATTCCATGAAGGAATTTATCGAAATTGTAAGTGACAGAAACTATGCCATTAAGATTAAAATATGGTTTGATTCGGTTTAAGTTATACATAGATTATCCTTTATGAGTCCTCAACAATTTGGAGAAAACAACAGAATGCACCTAATTTTAAAGTTGGAAGTGACAAGCTGCAAATGGTGATATTAGTGTCAAGCTGTTTATTCAAAGCTGTCAATATAAGAAAGACTCATACCAAAACTTAGCCCTGTTCTCAGCAGGGACAAAAAACATTGTCTCAGCCAAGACACCACATTCTCCTCCAGAATCCATGTTCTCGTAAAAGGATCCTGTTCCCGGCCAGTCACGCTCATGGTTACCACTAAGAAACAAAAAACCAACACCAAGTGCCAGATAAGGTAAGAATCAGAGGAGAAATATAAACTCAAGCAGGGGATGCTAGTAAATTATAGAGAACCTTGCAAGCATATAAGGCACAGCGGATGCAATTGGCTCAATCTGTGCAGTAAATTGGTCCCACTGTGAAAGGTATCCATTAGCGTAACATATATCTCCAATGTGGAACACAATATCAATGTTGTTCAAATCTTTAATTAACTGGTTAGTAGTGTTTAGAGAGCCACGTTGGAAATTGTTGTATTCATTGGAGCCATCAGCTTCATCCTGCAGGTGAAAGATCTAACTTCAAGATACTGCAGGTCGGGATGTAATTGAACGACAGGACCACTTCTAATATAGAGTAATGGCAAAGCATGGGAATCAAATTTGTGAAGCAAAAAGGAAAGAATGCACTTTCTGGTAATTTACGCATACTTAAACAATGACTTTACCAAGTACTAGAGTAAAGAATGCTGTGATATAATTGCTCATGAATCAGGAATGTATGCCTAGAGGTGAGAATAGATGGTAGAGTGAAAACATCATGACAATTCATGTGTAACTGTCCAGATAGAAGATGCAAGACAGATTGAGTGATGACAGGAACGAAGTGTTGCAGTCAAATGCTAGCAGAGCTTACAGTAAGACTGAGGGAAATTTAGTGTCATGCTTTATACGTATATAGAAGTTGGAAATCAAATTCAAACCTTTCCCATATCTCCGAAAATGACTACATGTTGCAAAGAATTTTGACCAGGAAATGGAGATGCTTTAAACTGGTATTCTCGACTCCAAATATATGTATTGTTGAACAATCTATGCCCCAGTTTGTAGGTATACCTACATGGTAAATGGAAAATTATTTTAAATATGAGTTGCATAGAAACTTAGAAAGCTGAGAAAAAAGATTGTTATAGAGGAGCTCAGCCCAGTAAATTATGATTTCTATCTAAATTTAAGTCATCTCAAGAATCTGACAAGTCAAATCTAATAATTTTACTAGGAAATGTTACTGGATTGCTCCCATATAAATTTATTAACCACATAAAGGGAGGAAAACAAAAAGAATTTGTAGTTATGCTCGTATTAATATTATTTGCCAGGTTTTTCATGTGTAAAATATGAATCTGTAGTTGTGGTCATATACAAAGGATACTCAGTCTAAAGAAAGTTGATGAGCAATTCTGGACTTAATCAGAATTCAGTAAAGAACATACACTCTGTTTGGCCACAACTCTTTTAAAAAGCTGGTATGAATATATCCAGGATCTCGCCATCCGACTGTCCTTGCTGGTGCACCTGCATATATAGTAAGATGGTGCATCAACATAAGTAAAGGAAAAATAAAAAAAAACAATAACTGTAAGGACAGAATCTAAATCTCCAACCAAATTCCACTCCTAAAGCCGCTTGAGATAACCCCAGATGGCATGATTAACACCATATTGGAGAACAACCAATTGTCTATATTGATAGAATTTAAAGAGAGTTAACCATCTCAGCAATTTCACTAGCAGTATAGTAACCTATTTACTACATTATGTTATTACAAAGATATATTGTCCAGTACCCTGTTTGGAAGGTTGTGTAGGGTTCTATTACAAAGATATATCCATCCTAAAGTTGCAAATTCTTAGAAATTTTGAGATAAATCTCATGGAAGTAAAATTTAAATCCAATGAGCTACGCACCACACATGCTGTTACGTTCAAAAGTCAGAGTAACAGCTGGGGAATGTTGTCGATGTTCTCCTTTTGGACCCCACTGAACAAATGGTTCCGCTTCATCAATCCCATATCCACTAGTCCATGTTATTGTCATCTGCACAACGAGTTCAAGATTATATTATCTGCTGAAGGTCAGCTCAAAATTACAATAACAATGAAAGTTCATCCAAGCAACACTATAGAAGGTCCAGGAAGCCTAGTGCTGCACAAGCCTAATGTGAGGGGAAACACTGCAACAACACATGAAGTTGCTCATTTCCCTACAAGCCAAGAAGAACATATATGCCCTCATTATGCAGGCTCTCATTACAGAGGAGAAACTTTACTTACTTCATTCCATTCTTTTCCTTGTGCTAAGCGTGGGTAAACTGGGGCATTTGGATTTGTGAAAGATACTGTGTTTGACAGTGCCACAAGCTTTGGCTATGATAACACAACAGAAAGAATACAGTAATAAATAACTGCAGAAAGGATTAACCAACATTAATTTCAGAAAACAATCATAATTTTCATATGATAAATGTTAAAGACAATCACAAACGCGTAAATTTGAAAAGAAAAGAAAAAGAAAGGAAGAAGAAAAATATAATTTCCAAGCCCCGGACAGAACAAGGTCTAAAACTGGAAGATAGGAAGATGAATACAAAATCAGGCTCCTATATATAGCAACAAGAAACAACTAAGTGAGGGAATTAGAATGGCTTAACCATAACCAGAAAAAACTACCAAAACTGATTCCAGTGCTAACATTTGGAGAACTTCATTAAAGCATATTGGCAAATTTAAGCAAATAAGCTTGTACATTCACGTGGGATAATTAGGAAGGATGGTCTTATAGATATCCTTGGTAAGCCACCAAACAAATTTGAGAGACAGGTAAAGTTGAACTCAGCAAATTTCAGCAGATTCACTTTGAACCAAACACATTTTCTGATGGATATTTCATCTTCAGTAGTTTGACGGAAAGGAAGGAAAATGATATAAGAAATATTGCCAGTATAAAGAGCAAATTGGCTCAAAATTCAAAATCAAGGTGCCGAAAGGATGTAGAATTCTGACATTGATAAATGTAGGGGTAAAGAAGACAACTGCAGAAGGAGCAAAAATAGATAGTGCTAAATGGACAGATACATGTAGCTGGCATAGCTGGAGTAGAATTTGTCTTCCTAAGTTCATATAATCCTAACCAGTTGTGAGAATCATTACTTAATGATGGCTTCTCTGTGGACTTGTCTTTCTATCAAGGGAAAAATTGTAATAAAATGAAGCAAAGATATTGTTTTTCTGGAAGATCATTGTGTGAGCCAAACTAGTTATGATATGAGAGGCAGAATACAAGGTAAGAAATGTTGAGAACATACATTCAACAAACCACTTGAAAATAGTGCAAAAGAGAAGTCTGATCTCTGATTAATCAACAGAAGCTTCAAGGACCCTTTTCCTGTATCTTTGTATTCAGGACTAGAGTAGTTCGTGTACTGATACTGTTGAAAGAAGGAAACCATACTAATTGTAACTTATATTCTATTTATAATAGAAAACAGGCTAAGGAACAAAACTTGAAAATATCATGGCAAAGAAGTACTGCCACACGAACCTTAATAGGTGCAGAACACAACAATGGTGGAGTAACCCTTGGATTTTCTGCAAGGCAGGTTGAAGCACTGCAAATTTTGAAATAGCCATGTTTACTGTCAGAATAGTACTCCTAAGCTCAATTGATTAATACAAAACAAAATACATAAATGTTTGTACATCAAAATCAGTTTACAGGTCACAGCAGTAGAATTTAACCATATTAATAGAAATGTTCTACCTGAAATTGGCAGGAGAAAATACTCCAATCCAGTCATCGATTGATGGGTTCTGAGAACTATACTCCACTGTAACCCACTCTGTATTTTGACCCTAACATGGTGAAGATTTTTGCATTAGTCCCAACCCTGTTGATTCAATGACCCAATACAGAGTTGAAGGGTTCGAAAACTAGCATGTAACCCAGAAAGGATGAACTTTAATGAACCAGGAGAACTAAACATGAAGAAAGAGAAATTACAAAGGAGTTGCTAGTTAAGCTTACATTCAATCCTAGAACATCAGGAGAGGCTTTGACATAAGCACGATTGTCAAGAGCAAATGTTGCTTTGTAAACATCAATTCTTGAAAGAGGTTGGACTCCATGTGAATTTGCGTTCTGAAGTATTGCAAGAACCAAAAGAATGGTCCAGAAGATCAATCTCAGCCCTCTCATCCCCACAACAAACATCTGAAATCACTTATAGGAAGTCATCTAACCGAAAAAAAAAGAATAGCTTCCAACTTCAACAGAGCACTACTCCAAGAATAAAAGCCTATGCTTGTACATAACAGCCCAGCAAAATATACGATAACCACAGTTTCTCAATGCCAAAAGCAAGGTGAAAAGCAGTTTAAGCTAAGCTACCAGTCTCAGTTCAAAACGTAGACTAAATTTGAAGGAGATGAATATACTAGAGATGCAAGGTGTTCACCTTGATTTATACCGTAACACTTGAGAGTCAAAAGTCAAAAAATTTTTAAGCATACCCCAAAAGGAGTATGAATGAAGATGACAATATGGGCACTAGGAAAAAGAAACAAGATGAGCAACCGAACTAGAGAATGTAACACTGATCAGTAGAAATTTTGAAGCGTCGGGAAAAGTTGTGGCTAGTCAACTGAGTTTTGGACTGTAAACGAAGTAGTGGAATGTGCTGAAGGAAGATTCCTTTTGGATCATATTCATATTATTCAGAGTCTCACACTTAGATTTTAAAGGGAAAAGTCAAACTTATAAAATGTTAAACTTGCTGCCCAGACATCATCGACAGGCAAGTTATTAGGAAGTGGGAACTGGGAAGCGTGGGTTACTTACTTTCTAGGCCAACTTATAACTGCTTGCGTGGCAAATGTAAGGAATTTGGATAAGCTAGAAAAATCCCATGTTTTCTGCTGCCATTAACAACTTCAGAGTGAATTTCTATTCATACAGGAACCTGCTTTCTCCTTGAATACGAACCATCTGTAAAAGTTGGCTCAGCGAAATAAAATCACCCCATCAAACGAAACAAGGCGTGCCAACAAGTTATCCAGTGGCGGATTTGGTTGAATGCAAAGTTTCTCTCAAATTATTATGGCATTTGGAAATTACCCTTTTGAGCAAATGGCATTGTCAACAAAAAACGCAAAGGAAACAAGTAAGATGTCCATCAAACGTCAATGCATATATGAATACAATCCGATAATACATCCAACGAGCAACTGTAGATTTACAGCTGTCATCCGATAAATATCAACTATAGTTCCATTGTAAATCTCTCTCTCTAATGACAATTTGTTATATTGATGGAATGAATCTTCATGAATTTTTGGAGAAACCTTAGTTTGGATGAGATATTTAAGGTAAAATTTCCACTTCATAGAGAAGCTTTCCCTTTCCAGCAACTCCTCGAACACTTCCGAACCCATTTTCTGAATCAAAATTTCTGAGATGATGATACCTTCTTCTTCAAACAAGAAGGTAAATCCACAGCAGCAAAATGACTACAATGAAGAAGAGGAAAGAGAGAAACCAAAAGGTTAGCCAATATAGAAAAATGTTTATGACTTAGAATAGTAGGATCAAGAAAATGTACAGAAAAGGGTTCATAAGAATGGGCCAGTGACCATGTGATAATGTCCACCGCCTGCTTTGGAAGAGTATGTCTCATATTCATGCAATAATTAGCTAAATTAAAGAGTGATTTCCTGCTTTAACCAAAATCAACATGGAGAAGAGGCCGAGGAAGTTGGCAAACATGCATGTTGGAAAGCATATAATGGCATTTAGGCAGAAAGAGAAGAAAAGATTTGAAAAGCAATATGCCACTGCAAAAAGTCCTACAAAGGGAAGACTTTTGGGGTAAAAAGTTAATGAAAATAAAGTGAAAAGACAAGGAAGTGCCATGTACATACCGCCAATAAAAGCCTTAGTTTGAATTTTGGGTTCCTGTGCCCCACTCCAGGTATACCCTATTCATATCAAAAACATGTAAAACAGATAAATTCAGTAATGAAAAGAAAAAGGATTATAAACAAATCCTATGCGCAATTAGAGTTCGTAGGTCTCTTGAACTAACCATGTCCAAAGCAAGTTGTGGTAGTGTTCACACCATCCCGGCAAATGCAAGAAAATGACTCATCCAGCCCAGAAAAGCCACACAAACCTCCACTGGTTTCACAGTCCTTACATGCAGGTGTGTAGTATGAATCATTATACTGCAAAGAAATTCCAAATTTCCACTTCATGGGATCCCCTTCATCTCCAAACTCATATATTGATGTGTATGATGAGCACTGGAGTTTTGGAAGATCTAAAGAATAACCTGATCCTACTCCCATCAGTGAATCATAAACACAACAGGTGGATGTGGGTGCATTTTGTGGCAACCCAATTCCAGTTACCCCTTTGCAAGAATACAAACCACTACAAACACGAGAACCTGACCCGGTATCACACAAATCCTCACTTGGATCAAACACAGGTGATGTGGTTGAGCAACCAAGCAGTACAAAGATATTGTCACCTGTTAGAGTGAACGGACTGGCTCGATCCAAGCTAAAGCTTCCAGAATTCTGCATTGAAGAACAGGTTGACATGAAAGGGTCTGCAACAACAATAGAGCTGGTTGGGTAGTCAATGGAAGAAACAGTGTAAATGCCAGTGCCAGTAGAGAACTGTAGAGCACCACCGCTGC
This sequence comes from Theobroma umbraticum, assembly GCF_002168275.2. Lineage (NCBI taxonomy): Eukaryota > Viridiplantae > Streptophyta > Magnoliopsida > Malvales > Malvaceae > Theobroma > Theobroma umbraticum. The sequence goes on from NW_018397283.1 coordinate 69,017, forward strand.
ATTTTACATATCTAGCAAAGTAAGGGTGTCCACATCCAAATCCAGTACCAAAGGGAAACTGAACCGGTATTGTACCACAAGTGTCGTTACATGTACCATAGGTTGGAATGGAACGATCAGCAGGACGGCTGGCAGCAGACACTTTGTGGAGTTGGGGAAGCAAGAACAGGATGTTGATGAAGAGGCATGCACCTGGGAGAGGTGGCATGGTTAAAGGGCTCTGGGTGGGGAAAGAATTAAGATGCAGTTGATAGTTGATATGAGAGGGAGTAATGGCATTCTTTTCGGTGGAAGTAATCATATTTCAACATTGCTCCGCTTTTCCATCCTAAAAAGAAGAGCCTAAACAGCATGTGCCTTCTAGCTATACAGCACCATGTACTTTATGACAATTTTGGTCACAGCATAGTCCAAGTTACTGTGAGAATATATCAAATACCCTCTTCACCTAAGAATGAAGAGGGAGATTAAACAGATGCCACTGAACCCATAATTTTACAACATCCTGCTGACCTTGTGACCACCTTAGCTTCTAGGGTCAAAAGTTCCTTTCGGTATTCCAGCCTGCAAAACATGAAACAAGAGACCTAGGGAAGAGAAAATACAAAACGGAGAAAATGAAAAGAGCTTATGAAAAGAAGGTCGCTTATGTGATAGTAGCATTCATTCATGCGAACGGGGAAGAAAAATTTGTCATTCCATTCATGGAGCATGTCTTGTAAATTTAATTTTAGTTGCATTTTACAAGATGTATACTGTTTCAAACTGCTTACAAGCAGAGTCAGAGTTCCTAAATCCTCTGTCACTATTGGGTAAAAAAGTGGTCTTTTAAATCCTAAAAGATAGATATGTAGTTCACCTAATGGTTAATGGTATTTAATAGATGTATAACAGACAAGGAAATATTTCCTCTCAAGTTCGAGCACCAAGCAGCCGAGAAAACCAGACTAACCCCCTCAGATCAACTATTGGACTTGCACCAGATTCAAGCTCTTCTCCATCAAAACAACCACAGCACATCCACCTGAATTGCAGTGGGCCTGTTATTACAAGCAGAGGCCTAGGCCAACTAGGAATCACCAATGAAATGATGCATTCACGTAGTCAAATACAAGACTAGAGGCTTTCAATTTCCTTGACATCTCCATATTTCAAGTGAACCCAAAGTAGCACAAAGTTCTTGGTGTTGATACCTCAAGACAAGTAAGAATCTGTGAGATTTGAAGTTCCTCTATTTCTCAGGACTACTGCCGATATTTATGCATTCAGACCAGCCCAATTCTTGAAAGCAATAAGTGCCTCCATTTTCCTGAAGCTCCTTCTCCTCAACTTTGACACTTTAAGCTTCTTATGCTTCTCCATGAACGCTTGCTTGTACCTCCACTTATCCACAAAAATTTTCATCTCTTGAGACTTCTCCACAACTTGCATCACTGCATCAAAGAAACCCCCTTTAACAAGAGCGTATAGGAATGCATCAACTAAGTTGTGGTCAAACTTGATGCCTTTCTCTCCATCACCTGAAATTTTCCATTTAACCTCATTCCATAGCATCAAAACACTGAAATATTTCTCTGCAGTCACATACCCATTAATCAGAGACAAATATGTTTGATCATTCGGCTCAAACTGCAGGAAAGTCATCCTTCTGAAAGTCCTCCTAGCATCTTCCAACCGCCCAGCTTTACAGAAAGCGTGAATAATTGAGTTCCAGTCATGAGTTTTCACCTCAATGCGAGGGTCTTCAACAACTTCATCTAAAAATGCGGCCATCAACTCAGGCCGTTGATTCTCCATCAGACCAGTCATTATGGTAAGGTAACTCCCTTTCAGATCAGGTATTCTTGCCTCTCTCATATCTCTAAACAATGTAAACGCCGACTGAAAATCCTGACTTGCCATGGATGCTTCTATCAGTGCATCATACATTTCTGCATCCAGCTGAAGTCCTGAACTACTAATATCCATAACTAATTGAGTAGCTTCAGCAGTTCTAAGCTCCTTGCAGTAAGCCTTTAAGATAGGCACATAAACTCCAAGCCCCACAGAACCTCCCTGAGCATTCATTTCATCAAGAATGCTGTGTGCCTTATCTGCTAACCCAAGATTAATACAAGCGCTAATGATGCCATATCCAATAGACTTGTCAACCTCAATCACGGAAGACTGCAACTTTTGAGCTTCCATGATCAAACAAGCTAAACTCTTTATAACCCCATTTTGAAGATACCCTTTAACCACTTCACAATAAGTTTCATCACTGAAATCCAAATCTTTCCCATTATCTTCTCTCAAACTACGCAAAATGGTTGCTGAAACTAAGTCTATTTTGCCAGACTTGACATACCCTCCAATCAAACTACCATAAACCATCTTTTTATTCGAAAAACCAAACTCAACCATCAAATTTTTTAACTCATCTATTTTCTCTTCATGCCCTTTCAATGCATACAAATAAGAGAGAAACCCAAAACTCGATTCATCAGGCCGAACCCCCAAAACCGACATAGTTTCCACAACTTTTTCAGCATCAGAAACTGATTTAAGTTCATAACAGCAACACTCTAGTGCAGCATTACAAGCAGCCAAATCAGGTTTCATATAATCCAGCTTTTCATCAATTGCTATCCTACAAGATTCCTCGAAAACGCTTAAGAATGCAACAAAGCTACCATTTTTCCTACTAATATCAACAAGCATATCACCCCACAAGCCAAAAGGCATAAAATACCTGTTTTTGAGCATGCATTTTATAAGAGCAAAAGCAGGGGCAGCAGTGTTGGCAATTTTCATGGAAAGCAGAAGAGAAGTCACAGTTTCAAAAGATAGCAACTTTGGATTCTTTTCAATGACAAAAACCACAGAGGCAAATGCCCTTTTGAGATTATGGGTGTCTTTCAAGGAAGACAGGTATGTAATGAGGGAGTTAGTGAGGGGCTTATTGGGAAAAGTGGAGTTGGTGGTGAGGGCCTTGAAGGACTTCCAGGCTTCATCAGTGTTTTGGGTGAGGAGGGATTTCTCAAGGGTGGTTTCTAGAGTGGTTTTTTGATCTTGGGTTAGGGTTTTTGTTTGAGAATTGGTGGAGTCTTGGGCTTGTTTTGGTTGTTGGTTTGGCTTTAAGGCAAAAACAGTAGGTTGAAGGAAAGAGTAAAGAGTTGGGATTTCAGTTGTGGAGGAAGAAGAGAAAGGTCTATGGGTAAGTGAAGACAGTGATTTCCTCCACATCTCTCTGTAAACAGCAAAGATTGCAGAGCCCTGCTGCTGTTGATAGAAGGATCGGCGCTTTCGTTTTATATATATTTCTGATATAATTAATTTTGTAATTAAATAAGATAAGAAGCTGGAATAGCTCAGTTGGTTAGAGCGTGTGGCTGTTAACCACAAGGTCGGAGGTTCAAGCCCTCCTTCTAGCGTCAATATTTTTTTATATCTTTGAAAAATTTTTAATATTAATATTGTAGTTTTTATTTTTATATTTTTGAAATTTTGGTTTTTTTACTAAAGAATTTTTTTTCAATTTTTGTTTTTTATATCTTTGAAAAAATTTTAATATTGTAGTTTTTATTTTTATATTTTTTAAATTTTGGTTTTTTTACTAAAGAATTTTTTTCCAATTTTTTTTTTCAATTTTTGGGTTTACTAAATATTTTAATTTCTAAAAAGAATTCTAATTTTTTGTTTTTCTAAAAAAAATTTCTTTTTTGGGATTTTTTTCTTTAATTTTTTAAAAATAATTTTTCCAATTTTTTAGTTTACTAATTTTCCTTTGATTATTTTTCTTTATTTTTGGGAATTTTTTTGTTTTTTAGTAAAGAATTTTTTCCAAAATTTTTTGGGTTTACTAAATATTTTAATTTCTAAAAATAATTGTAATTTTTGGTTTTTCTAAAAAGATTTTTTCCTTTTTTGGAAATTTTTCTTTAATTTTTTAAAAATATTTTTTTCCAATTTGTTTTTCAATTTTTGGGTTTACTAATTTTCCTTTGATTATTTTTCTTTAATTTTCTAAAAAGAATTTTTTTCCAATTTTTTTTTTCAATTTTTGGGTTTACTAATTTTTCTTTGATTATTTTTCTTTATTTTTTTAGAAGGAATTTTTTTTTTAATTTTTGGGTTTAATAATTTTTCCAAAAGGAAAAAGTGGTCAACAACCAAGTTTAATTGACCTGGGAACATAGCGAAGTAGATCAGTTTGGAGACAAAAGCTGACCCAGGATACAACTGAACTACTTATGTTTGATAAGGAAAAACACAAAACATAACAAGAAGTTGGCCATGGAAGACTCAAAGATACAGCAGCAACTGATAATCGAAGAATGGAGCGGATCTTCTTCTACCAAGCTTTTCAAAACTGCCAGTATCACTGCCTCCTCTTCTTTCTCCATTACCAGGTCTTTCACTTTGAACTCGTTCCATTGAATTTCTCCATCTTTCTCTCTTTCTCTTCCCTTACCAAGTTTTTTGCTTTTAACTTGGTGGAAACAGATCGGCTGATCGTTTCAACCATGTCTGGAGACGATTCCTCGATGCATTTGTTCCCGAGGCAAGTTTTCTTCTCTCTGCTTGTTTCCATCGTTTGGTGCTATATAATTACAAATGTAAAAATCCATTTTTTGTTTGTTGGGTCTCTTTTCTTTTACATATTCTTTCCTTTATTGGATACCCAAACAAGGAAAACGAGTTTACTTTTGTTTGTTTTCGTTTGAAGTCTTAAAGTCA
>NW_018397283.1:73745-125059 GCF_002168275.2 Theobroma umbraticum
CAGGGTTTCCCAGGCAGTGTGACTCCAGATTATGTCCCTTTTCAAGTATGGGACTCTTTGCAGGTAAAAAAACAAAGGAAAACATTGAGGGGCAGTACTTAAGTTATTAATCCTTGCTGACTAAAGTTTCAATTTTTTGTTTACATTACGTTTGTAGGGACTTTCAACATACATAAGAACAATGCTTTCTACCCAAGTAAGGGTTAAATTCAATTGGTATTGGATTTCTTCTGAATTGTGTATAGAATACAGACTCTATGCTACTGATTTCTGTATTTTCTTTTGTTTACTTTAACTTCTTTCTCAGGCACTTTTGAGCGCAATTGGAGTTGGTGAGAAATCAGCAACTATTATTGGTGCAACTTTTCAGGTAGAATTGGCATCCAGTATTCATTTCTATATCAATTTGTGCCCTATTCTTTTACCTGATTTCTTATTGTTGGGACTTTTATAGAGTCCTAAATGAGTTGGAAGTGAGTTTAAGCCTTGCTGATGGTAAGTTTTGATTATTGCAATTCTTGCAGTGGTTCTTGAGAGATCTAACAGGAATGCTTGGAGGCATCTTGTTCACATTTTATCAGGTTTGCTCTTTTAAATTTCCTTGATTTCATTTTCCTTCCTTTCTGAAAATGGCTTTTCAAGTTCACATGGAGAATGTAACACTGTAATGCTTTTCTTTAGGGCTCAAATCTTGACAGCAATGCTAAAATGTGGCGTTTGGTCGCAGATCTCATGAATGATTTAGGTATGTCACTGTTTCTTCTACAGAATTTGCCTTTTAGCACAAATGAATGACTGCAAATCGTTGAACCCTCTCTCTCCCCCCTATATGTATGCATTTATGCGGTGCAAATATATGCTCATTGACAGAGGGTAGTACACACATGTGGAGGCTGCTCTGATTCTTTTGCTCTGAGATATAGCTTGGGCTATAAGTTTGTTGCATAATGGCTCTTATATTCCAAATTAGAGCTAGAAATCTCATATTAAGGTGAATTAAATTAGACTTTCCCCCTCTATGAATGATACCTCGATTTGCCTTATTCTAAACTCTTGGAAGGACCTACATGATAGAATTCGATTTCCATATAATTTTAAATGAAACCAGTACTGATTATATATTTGGTTGCTGAGAGTATTACTGGTTTTATCATCTCTTGAATTTTTAACTTCAACTAAAAACTAGGCTTCTGTGTTCATTGCAGGAATGTTGATGGATCTTCTTTCTCCTTTGTTTCCTTCTGCTTTTCTTTTCATTGTTTGCTTGGGGAGCTTGTCAAGATCATTCAGTAAGTTTCTATATTCCAGCTAAGAACTTTTAACCACTGAGTCTACTGAGACATGCTACATATCAGGTCTTTTGAGCCATTTGTACATTGCAAAATACAATTTCTATGTAACACATTTCGTTTTTGCAATAATCACTTTACTACCAATGAAGTTTCTTCTTATTGTGTAAAAAGTGAAACTATTTCTGTTGTGGAGGAGGCTCAATTTGAACTTCTAATTCTGTGTTTTCTGACGTCGTTTCCCAACCCAGCTGGTGTTGCCAGTGGAGCAACCAGAGCTGCTTTGACGCAGCATTTTGCCCTCCAAAATAATGCAGCAGATATATCTGCCAAGGTATCTCAAAAGTGTTTCCAATGTTGGTTGACAATGGCAAGAGCTATTGTGTAAAGAGCTGGTTTTGACTTTTTGAGGACTGATTACTCATTTTTTTCAAAAACATTCGCAGGAAGGAAGCCAAGAGACAATGGCAACAATGATTGGCATGGCATTGGGAATGCTTGTTGCACGCATTACTACGGAAAATCCACTAGCTATTTGGTTTTCTTTTCTCTCTCTGACCATGTTCCATATGTATGGTAAGTTTGGTGACATAGAGTCTCTCTGTAGTAGATAAATACAGTTACAATTTATATGGGTCCTGGAGAAACTTTGCTCTTAATAACCACTAAAAAGATAATATCCATTGTAATGCCCATCTCAAAGAGGAAGGCTAGAAATAATATTTCTTGTTCTTTGATCTTTGCACCTTATAGAGGGAAAGATGTAAAGGAGAATGGAGGGGAAGGAAACCTTTGGATTGGGGCTGAATCCAAAATAAATTTATGATGCTAGTTACTTCTTTAGTGCCCCACCTCTTCCTTCTGAAGGTTATAATGTTTCCTTATTAAAACAAAAAGGTGGGAGGTGAAAGTCCATTTGTAGAACTTTGCCTGGACTTTGACTATAGTAGTCTCTTCTAGCTAGGAAATCTGTTAAGAGGATCTTGGTGGGCTTGCAAATGCAGGAGACCTGTAGACACTTACTCATGATGGGCTCAAGTAATAGCCTGTCCACAACTCTGCCTTAGCATAGTGATCTACAACTGTTGGTCCAAGAGCAGCAGGCATCTCATGACCTTCATTGACTTCCAGTGAGAATTAAAAGTCATAGCATCTTGCCCACAGGACCAAGTAGAAAATGCTAGGTTTCCACACCTTAAAACAGTCTCAAGATTATTTTATCAAAAAGAACAATATTTTCAGACATATCAAGACCTATTTTATTTGGATTATATAGTATATTGAAACAAGTGTAATAGTGACCAAAATTTTATGCTGATGTAACTGATCTTTTATTTTCTTCTCTCTAATTGCATAACTAACTGATGATTTGCCCATTTCATTGTTAAGCTTACATGCAATTCCTGTTCTTTTCCCCTTTGCTTAGCAAATTACAAAGCTGTCCGGTGCCTTGCTTTAGATTCACTGAACTTTGAGAGGAGCTCAATTCTTCTACAACATTTCATAGAAACTGGCCAAGGTAATAACCACAACCTGTCACTATTATTTCCTTTAGGCTAATATTTAGTAAATTGTTGTCCTGGATTCAACTGTTGTAAAAAGCTGGCTATCATTGTCTTCCAGTCATAAACAATAAAGATCGGGGTACTTCATATATTTGGAGGCAAATTAAAGGTGTCTTGAGTAAATTCTATGTGATATTTCTTACTGGAAAAGCCAGTTTACTTTGCATAAGAACCATAATCTTAAAATTTATTAATAATATCATCCAAATTAATCTTGCAACAACTTGATAGTTAACAACTTCCAAGGGCTATTTGGCAAGAATACACATCCAATTTTATTGCTTCTGCAAGCTCAATATGATTTATTTTTTCATTTTTGTTCCATCATATTTCCAAATTCTGAATGATTTCATGCGCCATCATTTTATTTAAAAATAGATGTTAGTGCCTGTTCCTGAAAACATTTTCAGTTCTCTCTCCTAAACAGGTCTCAACTATGGAGCATGTTTTGCCCTTATGGACCACTTTAAGGTTGTCAAAGAGTGCTAAGTTCCTGCACACACGTGTAAAACTAGGGTTAAGGGTTTCCTCTCTTGATCATCCAAAAATGTGAGTATTTATATTTATTTTTATTGGGGAACAAGGGTTGCCTACCATCTGCATTGTCTTGATAGCAATGATGTTTTAATAGTGCTTCAGCTGTAACTGCCTGAGGCAACATGAAAAAATTTATATTACTGCTTTGCATATCTCGAGAGTTCATGAGTTATCATGATAACTTGATCATGATGCATCTTGATAAAAGTCAGCTTTCAACCTGCTCCTTCAAGATTACTGCTCTTAATCCATTTTTTGATTCTGTATGAAACTGAAAAGTTTAATGATAATCTCAAACAGGGCCAACCTTCTGAATTCAGCTGGATCATTTTATAAGAAAGGTTGAACTTTACTCATCCATCGTAATACTGGACTTTTATTCATATTAACGTTCTCACTCATTCTAGCTATATTCTCATTGGTCTATCTAGCTAAGTATTTCCTGGTGGAGAGGAAGGGAATCATCAGTGTCATCACGCACAAAGATTCAACAGCTGCAGATATCTTGAAGTCATATATTCATGCGCTTGTTATGGCCAATCTCATGGATGAAAAAAGATCTCTACATTTGGAGAGCCAATCATGGATGGATAAGCAGTATGAAAATTTTGTTCAGAAGGTATTATTTCCATGAAGTTTGTCCTCAACGTTAAATAGTTTTCCAAGGAACATCTACATGGATCCTACTGTAGGATATAATTTTTCCAACTTTATTAGCTGCTAAGTTAAATGCCCCAAATGTTTTTTCAATCTCCCTGAGCCTGTATTAGCCAAACTATAGAAACAGAAATTTGGTGGACTTTGCAAAAGATGAAATGATATTGAAAAGTGGTAAGCAAAGTTTAACTCTGGCTTTTGTTCAGAATTATCACAGCAGCAATTCACCTTAAATGGGGAACCAAACTTTTATGAAATATCAGCTCTTTGTGCGTTGTTTGAAAAGCATCTTCAGTACTTGGGACAATGCAATACACCCTTGCATTGTATATTGGGCTCTATCTCAGATGCATCAGCATCTATATCTGGTGTACCACATACTCCAGGCATTGGAGATGAAATTTTTTTTTCATTAAATGGCAAAATATAATGCTTATCAATGTTGTATTATGACCACAATTATTAGGGGATTTAAACTCATCTGGAGACTAGTTTTTCCTTTGTGATAGTTGGGTTGCTTTGCTTCTCTTTCTGGTGGGCTCTTTGTTTTTTCCGGTCAAGATACATCAACTCTTTTTTTAATTTGTTTTCATTTTGCAGCTAAAGTCCTCAGGTTGGAAAACACAAAGGCTTCTCTCTCCCTCAATCATCTGGAAGGCACACTGGTACATTGAGTCATTGGGTGAAAAAACTGACTAGGTATCTTCTGTCTGTCTCTCGAGAATGGTTAGAGTACATGTCATTGATGGCTGTCCTATTGGAGTAAATTAGAGAAAAATGAAGTAGACTGAACTCAGTTTGAGAAGATAACAACATCACCTTCTCATCCACTGCTTCTGTGGTGCAAATAAAAGGACCAGGTTTAAACTGTGTTCAGAGTATGGAATCCAGCGGAGGAAGTTTCAGATCCAATTACAGGTGGTTAAGGGTACCAGTTGGAAGCACAAAAATCACTTAATTATTATGCTTTGTGTATTAAGTATAAATTACCAAAGTTCAACCATTTAATTGAAACTTATTTTGGTTTTGCTTATGGTTGAACATATTATCACTTTTGAATCACTCAATAAGTCCCCTGCGAAACTACAGACAAGGATCAGATTCATTGGATGCACTTTTTCTGATTGCTTGGTAGACTCAAAATGTACTTTCATCAGGTATTTCTTTCCTTTTGTCTTTATCCTAAAACATTATTCATCTGTTATGTGGGAACTGAATATGAGCACGCATGATGGATGCCAGTGATCTATAGGAAGAATATGATGAGAGAAAAAAGTGCCTTATGAGTATAATATCTCCCTTTTAGCTGCTTTGAAACATGTAGCCAAATGTATGTAAATACATATTTAATTACACACTCTTAACTCTTCCAGTTGTATCTTTTAAGCTTGTAGTCAAAGGCAATTGACTACAGAAGAGCCCCTCTTAACGCGAAAGGCCTGGGAAAGAAGCGAACTGGGGCAGTTTCAATATCATCTTTGAAAAGGAGGCAAGAGTTAGCTCCTGAATTGTGCTGACTTGTGAAGGAGAGTTGAACCAATTAGGACCTCTTGAAGTGACTGATTCTCCGGGGTGGTAAAAGCAAGAGTATTGGCAAATTTGCCATCACATAACCACTTATTTTCCTGTTCAACTCGTTTCTTCTTCAAATTTACGGGGATGGCAGCTGCATTGCAGCTTAAACCAGTTGTCACTCAAGGGCAAGGGCAAGCCACTTCTGCGACAGGCCATACTTCTCATAAAGCTTGCTTCTGGCTCTTGTAAGAGTCCAGAAAGGATATCTGGATTAAGGGCATCCTTTGTGACTTGAAGAGAATCCTGTGGTTTCGTTGAATGGCTTACACCTTTCAAGATCTCTTGGCAGAGGTTCAAGGTCGACGAGTATTTTCATGTTGTTGGGGAACCATCGAGAAACATTCCATTCCAAAAGGGTTTTACAAAAGCATAAAACTAACCTCACATTACTACTTGAGCTATTTTGCATCGAAAAGAGAAAAGGGTCTTGAGGAATTATTTCGTTAACAAATAAGCACCATACTAGCCTGGAACTGACTTTATATATGCAATGGTTCCTATAAGAAAAGCTCATCAGTGGAGTTCTCTTCAATCTCTCAGTGGTTTGCTACCTTCTTTTTACGTGTAAGTTGCTCGTTCTCCTTAGGTCATAGGGTGCCAGAGCATCTGGCCATCTGGCGAGAAGGCTATGATGCTTAATTGCTCGTGATCAGCACGTAAAACGCGAAAAGTTCCCCACATGAAGAAACTGCCTCTCATTTCTGTTGCAATATTTTTCAAAAACAAATCAGGTCCTTGCACATGATAAATACTTCTGATAACATTTATTGAAAGCAAATGGAAAATTTTCAGGCTATTAATTGTATATATAATGGGTAATTCAACCCATTGGTTGCATGAATTAATAGCATAAAAGTACGTATAAGTTCAGACCAACAACTGATACAAGTTCATTCTGGGCTAATCTCCTTCAGAAAAACTAATAGCAAGGATACTAGATTTGATTATCAGCATAATTAGATATGCAAAACAGCAAGAACAGGTTTCTCACTCTGAAAATCACTAGGCAACAGTTTAGATGTTAAAACCATCAACTCCACAGATCCCATGCGACTCTTCATCACCGTATCATTCTTCACCATGTACTTTAAAAGGGTGGAATACTTCCTCTTGGAGCTACAACCAAGAAAGCATCCTTTAGACTAATATTATAACCTGTTAACCATTTTCTAGTAAGACTGATAAAATATGAGAACAAACCTCTTAATGCCTGCGGGGTAGAAATACAAAGCTATATTATTGGGATCAGCAATATCGGTTTTGAAAATCTCATGCCATACATCACTGCGAGGATACAGTTTGAACTGCATGAGACCAGCGATCTGTTTTGTGAACTCATAAGCTTTAGGGTTCGCAGTTGCTGCAGGATGAGCAGAAAAACCTTCACAGAATCTGATTTCTTCGGTGATGCCCTGAAGCGTATCTATATCAAGGATCTCAAAGAAACCCCTACAGACAGCAATAACAGTAACAGTGAAAATAACAGCATAAACCTTAAATGTAAACTAATAAAATATACATAAAATGTCGGATGTCTTGGGGCCAGACCACTCCCAAATTCAGTTTATCATCACAGACCAAAGTGGATGAATTAGTGTCAAAAGAACCACCAATGAGTTACTAACAATTGAGACATTGGAGCTTGATAGGTAAGCAGATGTATATTTGACAGACCATAATTGTGCAAAAGAGCTAGCTAGAGAGCATTGACAGTCTAGGAAGAGGGACATGCTAATACTACTGTTCAATTGTAACACAAATCTTTATTTGAATGTTTTATATGTTTTAAATGGTATGCTTTTCTACCAGAGACTTAAGCCCAAGCAGACATGCATATACATGTATCAAGTTCCTTGCCTGCACATTTCTACAAACATTCAGGGAATCCCTGAAAACAATGTAATATATATGTAGAGAGTGTGTGTGTGTGTGTGTGAGAGAGAGAGAGAGAGTATGAAAGAACTATGTGAAATATTAAAAGAACTTCAACAGGATTAAACAGTTTCCTAGAAATAGGACTCGCTTTCGGGAAACTCTCCATAATCATAAGGCTTCCACAAATGATAAATTGCATCCTTCATTAGAAGTAAAGAGAGATGAATGTTTAATTCTACCTAATTGGTTGAAATGTTAATTCAGAAATCAAGTGTAGTCACTGGAAAGCATAAATGGAGCATACTACTTTGTAGATTGGTTATAAATAAATGTGGGTGATGGTTAAATAATGGTTTATTGTTGTTTTCAGCCATGGCTAGATAGGTTAAATTTTATCTTCAAAGCAAACATGAACATCAAATGTTAATGACTTGTTTAAAGTACACCAATACATTACACCCTTAAGGGTAGGGATACTTACTTCCATATTTTTTCCAAAGTAGGAGCACTAGAATTAGATACAATTTTTAGTGAAGATCTTTCTCGACTCCCAGGACTACTAAAATCAATACCTGCTCAAATGAAAGCAACATTTGCATTAGTCCATCAAAATGCAATTTACCTACTATAGCACTAGTTTACTTAGGAGGAATGGATAATGATCTGTACAAAACCTTTAAAATATCAATCAATTTAGAATTTAATTAACTATAAATTAGAAAAATAGATATTCATGGCAAAGAATCATATTATTACAGTAATTGAGATATAAAAAGAAAATTTTTCTACCGAAGTTAAGTTGATCATATACAATCTTTGGTGAAAATTTTTCTTGACTTTCAATATTATTGGTATCAGCACCTGCTCAAAAGAAAGTAACATTTGCATTAGATTATTAATATAATTTATCTACTACAATAATAGTTTACTTAGAAGGAATGGATAAAAGTATAATTTCTAAAATATGAATTCATCGATAATTTAATTAACTATAAATCAAAAAATACCATATTATTACAATATGTGAGATACAAAAAAAAAAAAGTTGTGTACCAAAGTTAAGCTGATCAGATACAATATTTGGTGAAGATTTTTTATAACTCTTAGAATTGTTAAGAGCCACGTCTGCACAAATTGAAGTAACATTTACATTAGATTATCAAAATATAATTTATCTACTACATCACCAATTCACTTAGGAAAAGCGGATAAAGGTATCCAAGATAACCTTTAAAATATCAAACAATCAAGAATTTAATTAACTATAAATAGAATATATTGATATTCCAAGCAAATAGTCATTGTTACAGTAAGAAATCTTTAAAATATTAATCAATTGAGAATTTAATTAACTATAAAAAAATTGATATTTTAAGTAAATGACTATTATTGCTATAAGTGAACTATAAAAATGAAAATTGCATACCCAAGTTAAGTTGATCAAATACAATTTTGGGTGAAGATTTTTCTTGACTCTCATAACTCCTGATATCAGCACCTATTCAAATAGAAACAACATTTGAATTAGGACATCAAAATGTATTTTATCTATTACTCACCAGTTTACTTAAGCAGATTGAATAAAGTTCTCTAATATTTTAATCTCTAAAATATCAGTCAGGGGAGAATTTAATTAACTATAAACTGAAAATATTAATTTTCTTAGTAAATAATCATTTTTGTAGTAAGTGAGGTTCGAAAATGAAATTGTGTACCAAAGTTAAGTTGATCATATAAAATCTTTTGTGAAAATTTCTCTTGACTCTCAAGATTGTTGAGAACAGCGCCTGTTCAAATGGAAACAAAATTGGCATTAGGTCATCAAAATACAATTTATCTACTATATAATCAGTTTACCTAGAAGCAGTGGATAAAGGTTTCCAAGATAACTTCTAAAATATCAATTAATCGAGAATTTAATTAATTATAAATAAAAAATATTGATATTCTAGATAAAAAACAATTATTGCAGTAAGTGAAATACAAAAAAGAAATATATGTATCTAAGTTAAGCTTATCATATATAATTTTCTGTTAAAATTTTTCTTGACATTCAAAATTCTTGGGATCAGCAACTACTTAAATTAAAGCAACATTTACATTTGGTTATTGAAATGTAATTTATCTACTACATGAGTAGATTTCTTAGAAAGATCTGATAAAAGTCTCCAAGATAACTTCTAAGATATCAATCAGTCAAGAATTTAATTAACTATAAATAGAAAAAATTGATATTCCAAACAAATAATCATTATTGCAATAAGTGACATAGAAAAAAAAAGTTATATACCAAAGTAAAGCTCATTAGATACAATGTTTAGTGAAAATTTTTTCTTCACTTTTAATATTCTTGAGATCAGTACATGCTTAAGAGATTCAACTCAGCAATAAATCTCCACTAAACTCACTAGACTTAGTGAGTAAAGAACACCACATCGAAACTGCCACTAGTTAGGAAGATAAAGAGAAAATAATTTAGATTGCTAAGGACGTGGAGGACAAGCTATGGGAAAACAAAATACCAAAAAGTAAGAATAGAAGCAAGGAAGGCAAGAAATATAAAAGAATCATGGAAAATTTAGGAAAACTTGAGAGTTGAGATATGAATGAGTCACTTTCAAAAGGCGATTTTAGAGGAAGCTAATGAGACATGGAAGCTCGGTAAAAGCCTTACTTTCACAACAAATCCTGAAAAAAGCTTAATTTTGGAAAAGCTACAAAAATTGGAGGGCATAACAATGGTAGAAGCTGTGTATTAGAGATTAAAGGCATTGGCTAGAGGCAAGACTGATCAAGAAAAAAGTGTCTGATATGATGCTGTTTGCCGCATGTCACGGGGTGATGGGTACTTGGTCTTTTAAAGCAAGTTAGCACCAGTCTAGCTAGGTATAGCTAAAGGGTTGACAGATCATACGAATAGGAATGTGGCTGATAATAAGATAAAACTTGTTAGAATTAAACTGAGAAAGAATTGAAAACTTAATAAAACAAGTAAAATAGTAAAAAGTTTGAGGTGTGGCAACATTATATTTAAAGATAATTTTTGTCTTTTTAGAATACATGACTCAATGTAAAAAGATTATAACAATTATCCTTTAAGAATCAATAAACTCTTAATTTACACAAAATAGTAAGCGATAGCAAAAACAGTAAAAAAATTTTATAAAAAAAATAAAACATAACAAGAAAAGAAAAAAAAATAGAAAAAGAGTATGCAGAGAAGCATAAAAGGAATCTTTAGAGGAGATGAGAGGATTGGTGTGTTTGTGATTGAGGTAAGTAAGGCAAAGAGTTAACATCAGAGAGTTAACGTTACATAAAATTAGCATAAAATAAAAAAAATCAAATTGTTGATTCAAATAACTTTTAACAAATTTTTGAGACAGATATTAAAAATATTAGGCAACAAACTTAGTCAGCTAATGTTGAAGAAATATCTTAAGAATAAGACTAAGTCAAATAAGTTTAAATGTTTTAACGTTTAAGAATAAGATTAAATCAGATAAGCTAAAAGAGTTAACGTTACATAAAATTACCATAAAATCAGAGGAAATCAAGTTGCTAAGTCAAATAACGTTGCTAAGTCAAATAACGTTTAACAAATTTTTGAGTAAGATAACATTTAAAGTATCATTCAACAAATACTCAAACAATAGACTTAGTCTGACAAAGTTTATATTTGCGCATGAAGGTCGAAATTTGTATTTTCTCAAGATCTAGTCCAATCTCGTGTACGCACAAACTTACTCTTTTTTCTTTACTTGCAACAAGTTTATAATGGATTTTTATATATAAAGTACTCATTTTTTTTGTACCTGGTTATGTAAGATGTTAAAACTTATGAAATATATTATTTTTAAACAAAATTTACGTAAACTATGAGTTAAAGGATTAGTGAGGAGGTTGTATGCAGGGTTTGTGGGCCGTATAGCTTAACG
Organism: Theobroma umbraticum; assembly: GCF_002168275.2. Classification (NCBI taxonomy): domain Eukaryota; kingdom Viridiplantae; phylum Streptophyta; class Magnoliopsida; order Malvales; family Malvaceae; genus Theobroma; species Theobroma umbraticum. The sequence continues at coordinate 85,182 of NW_018397283.1, forward strand.
TGAATTCCTACAAAAGTGCAGATATTGTTTTTTGTTGCTTCTGTGTATAGAAATCTTGTAGGATTTCTAGTTGTTATGGGATGATTCTATAGGGTTCTTTTGAGATTTCGGATTGTATGTTTGGGGTGGGTTGTAGTTTTTTCTTAAGTCTGATCCCAAGTGCAACCAGATTGAGCTTTTTCTGTTTCCTTTACGCAGTTCACGCCAAGGTGGTGGTCTTGGCCCTTTTTGATGTGTTGACTGCATCATTACCTCAAATGGCTAGTCTTTTGTAATGACCCTATTTAGTAATAAAAGCCTTCCAATAAAAAATTTAATGAAAGCAAATTTGCCTTAGATCATTACAATGCACTCTATCAACTAAAACACCAATTTACTTAGGAGGGATGGATAAAGTTCTCCAAGATAACTTCAAAAATATCAATAAATCAATCAAGAATTTAATTAATTATAAATAAGAAATATGAATATTCTAATCAAATTACCATTATTACAATAAGTGAAATAAAAAAAAAGGAAAATGGTGTACCAAAGTTAAGTTGTATTCTTGAGGCATCGGGTTCACTTTGTTTTGATAATTTTGAGTTAAAAAACCAACTCCCTTTACCCTTTGTCCTTTGTTTTGAACAGAAAAGAGCAAACATTATTTGCGTTTGAGGCACATGATATTAATGAAACGAACCAGGTTACAATCTTTGGTTGACAAAGAGCATTATAAGTTGTCAAGCAGAAAGGCATTGCATGCATTGGCAACCGCCAAGAAATGATATACAACTTATAACTTGTATCAAAATCAATGTATGGTAACAGACAAAAATGGACCAAAATGGAAATGTAGATAAAGAAATTAATGTCACAATCAACTTATCTAATCATACAGACTAAAATGAAGAAATTTTTCTTGCCTGAAGAGTGGATCAACGGAGGACTACTGGGTTCTGAAGGTCCAGATTTATGTACCAGGTCTTCACCCGCATTTGTTGCATTGAATTTCTGCAGGGCCAGAAGAGTACCCAAGGAAAAAGGACCTTTTAGGAACACAGGTTCTTTCCCTGGCACAATAGGTGAGAATCGTAAGTTGCAGCATATGAGCGCAAAGGAGAAATTATGAAAAGAAAAGGTACACGATACACAACTTAACATTGCAGTGATACACTCAAGGATGAGGTAATCGTACCTTTTGCTTGAGTGGATCCCGAATTCGCTTCCTGCTTAGACCAACCATCACTTGTATGCATTTGTTCTAAATCTTTTAGGGAAATGCCATAGTCAGGGTTACTGACTTTCTTTTTTTTTCGAGGCAAAACCAATTTCGAACGAGATGCAGCTTTCACAGCAAGAGCTGAATTATTTCCAGGGCAATCTCCTTTCTTAGTTGCTCTCCGGGTTTTTTTTAAAGACTGTAGTTTAGAAGTCAAATGGAACTTCTTACTACCTTTTACGTGAACTGCCTGTTTTGGTGGAGCAGGAGACGACGAATTTACATTTTCTGTTGGCTGGAGACACTTGGAACTAGCAGGCTTTGTTAGAGCTTGACTCCTCTTAGAACCCAGATTACCCCGTCTAATCTGTTTTGCTATTTGAGTGCCAGAGTTTAGTTTGTTGAGTAGAGTAGTGGAGGAAAAACGACCTTTCAGGCACACAGTTTCTTTACCTGGCACAATAGCTGAGATATATCGTAAGTTAACAGCGTGGGAGCAACAAAGGAGAATTTATAAAATCGAAAAAATACACAACACACAACATAACATTGCAATGATACTCTCAGAAATAAGGCATCCGTTACCTGCTTCTCCCTGAGTGGATCCCGAATTCACCTTCTGCTTAGACCTACTATCACTTGTATTCTTTTGTTTTATATCTTTTGAGGAAACCTCAAAGTCAGAGTTACAAACTCTAATCTTTTTTTGAGGCAAAACCAAGTTGGAACTTGATGAAGCATTGACAGCAAGAGCTAAATTACTTCCAAGGCCATCTCCTTCCTCAGTTGTACTTTGGGTGTCTTTAATTTTAGAAGTCAAAGGAAACTTCTCACTATCTGCTACATGAGCTGCCCGTTCAGGTGGAGCAGGAGAGGAAGAATTTGCATTTTCTGTTGTCTGGAGACACTTGGAACGGGCAGACTTTGTCAGAGCTCGACTCCTCTTAGAACCCAGATTACCCCATCCAATTTGTATCGCTGTTTGAATGCCGGAGTTTAGTTTGTTGAGTAGAGTACCAGAGGAAAAACTACCTTTTAGGCTCACAATTTTTTTCCCTCGCACAATAGCTCAGATATATCGTAAGTTAACAGCATAAGAGCAACAAAGGAGAAATTATAAAAAAGAGAAAAAAAATACACAACATAACACAACATAACATTGTAGCGATACTCTCAAAGATGAGGCATCCGTACCTGCTTCTCCCTGAGTGGATCCTGAATTCACCTTCTGCTTTGACCTACCATCACTTGTATGCTTTTGTTTTATATGTTTTGAGGAAACCCCAAAGTCCTTTTTGCGAGACAAAGCCAAGTTGGAACTTGATGCAGCATTGACAGCAAGAGCTAAATTACTTCCAGGGCCATCTCCTTTCTTAGTTGTACTCTGGGTTTTTTTAATTTTAGAAGTCAAATGCAACTCCTCACTATCTGCTACATGAACTGACTCTGTTGGTGGAGCAAGAGAGGAAGAATTTGCATTTTCTGTTGTGGGGAGACACTTGGAATTGGCAGGTTTAGTTAGAGCTTGACTCCTGTTACAACGCAGATTAATCCGTCCAATATATTTTGTTGTTGGAGTGCCAGAGGTTAGCGTCGCGACTTCTTCTGCGGCAAGAAACTTCACTTTGGACTGCCTTGAATTTTTTTTCACTTTTAAAGGATCTTGCGAGGCTCTATATTTACTGAATCTCATAGGTCCTGGAGACTGTACAGCACTAGAATCTATGCCTTCCTTATTTGTCATTGTAGGTAGATGATTAGGACAATATTGGAGTCTTAAAAAGTTTCGTCTTTGCACCAGGTCTTGGTGAAACTATTTTTTACTCATCTTACGTTTCTCTTGGGACCGCCATTGAACGAGCTTGCAAACAATATCTGATAACAAGAGGACCAACAAGTTGTAAGGAAACATGCATATGATATTTATTAAAATATATCTTCTTAAGATAGGAGAAAGAATTTTGATCTAACTCTTTAAAAACGAAATACATATCATTATTATTGAGTTAAAAGATCGAGTGTTACATACGATAATGATATTAAAATATCAATAATAAAAACAAATTCAACTGAAGGAATAATGGAATATGCAGACCTGATTACATGGTATAAACACCTAGCACACCAAGCATACGCACAAAACAAAGATGGCGACACAATTTCAAGGCTAAAAGAAGATAAATCTATGAAGGACCAAATTTGGTCCAACATCTTTATTTTATTTTATATTTTTTGAAAGGCTTGAATATATTTCTATTGATTCATTACAAAAACAGGCAAATGGTCCAACATCAGGTCTGCTACAAAACCAAAAATAAAGGAAAAACAAGTGGCAAAAGTAAAGGAAAACAACATAAAATGCCTGCTAAAAGGTAATTGCATACCAGAGAGGACCTATCCTTTTGAAAGAACTTGCTATAGAATTCTGAAGCAAAGGAACCTGCTGGGTTTGTGAAGATGGATAGGAAGTGATCTACCCTTTTGAAAGCAATTGATAAGAATTCAAAAAGCACAGGAACCTGCTGGAGTGTGATATGGAGCACTTATGGCAAGAATCTCGACCATATTCTGTCTAGATTCCTTGTTTGCTCATTTTCTATTCTTCATCTTTCCTTTTTTACTTAAAAATTTGAGCGCACACACCAGGAGAACAATTTAGGAAAGACCTATTTATGGAAATCAACGATGCTGTTACCATCAAGGGGAAGAATTCTATATCTACATTAGATATATATGCAGGTATACCTCATGCATGCATGTATTCGTTCAGACCAAATGCAAAACACAGATGATCCGATTAAGACAAGACACCAGAATGTTCCAGAAAAGTCTGGGGATAGGCCCTAAGATAGATCGTCCAAGAACAAAGGAAAGAGTTAAGGCAGTTCTTGATTTGTTAAGAGAGACCCCATATATATATATATATATATATATATTGATGTGTTAAGAAATAATGTATTGATATAATTATTGTTCACAAAATGTTCAAAAGCCACCTTAGACCTGCAACTTATGTACTATTTTAAAATGAACATCACAAGCAAAACCAAGAAAGACCCATCACTGATCAACAAATGAAGTGGACTGAAGATAGAACCCTTTCGAATAGCAAATTCTGCATGTGAAATTTCCATATCATTTTATGCTATCCAAGCTTCGATTAATACTAGAGGTGAGCATTAATTGACGTAAACTGAAATAACCGTTCAGAATTTATTAAATTCAATTAATTCTGTATGATTTTTTTCATTTTAATAAGAGATATGGTTTATTCCGTTATTTCAGTTGATTTTATCTATTCAAAATTTATAGTCGAATTTATCATTAATAATATAAAAATTTTCAACATTCTTGACTTTGAGCCTCTCATTTCTCTCACTCAATCTACCTCTCAGAGTTTTATTATTACCCAAGCCTTTACATAAGATCATAGTATACTAAACTCTAATTTCATTTTGATTTAGCATAGATATAGATTCAAAAAAGTGTATACGAATAATATTTTGAGGAAATTGTTATGAATTTGAAAATGATTTGAAACTTACGAGCATAAATATAATATAAGATACAATAATTTGATAAGAGGATTTGAATTTAATTTTTTTAATCAGAAATACATACACATTTCTGATTGAGTTGAATACTCAATTAGTGCAAGTATATTATTAGATTTAATATGTTAATTAGTAAAAACTAAAATTGAGTTAATACTACTTAAGATGTTTATAAATATTTATTACTATTTCTATGTCAATGTAATTTTGACCTTAGCTATTTAACATAGGTACATGCACTCGTTTAGTTCTATTATTTGAGTGAACTCTTCTTTTAACTCAAACTCGACTTTTAAAAACTGGTCAATAAATGAAGTGGTTTAAAGATAAAACCCTTTTGAAAAATAAATTCTACATGTGAATATCATTTTAGGTTACTCAAGCTTCAATTAATATTAGAGGCGAGCATTAATTAATGTAAATTGAAATAATGGACTAAAACTTAGGGAATTCAGTTAATCTGGTTTGCTCTTTTTATTTCGGTAAGAAAAATAGTTTCTTCCGTTATTTCGGTTGGCTTTTTATATCTACAATTTATAACCAAATAAACCATTAATAATATATTTTTTAAATATATTTTATATAGAAAATATTATTAATATTTTGAATACATATATATACACAAGGTTAAGCTAAAGGCATTTTAGACTTAATTAATGATATATTATTGAAATATTAAGTAAATATTTTTAAATCCATTTTATATATAAAAATACTATTAACATGTATGATCATTTTTATCAATTAAAAATTTTTCGGTATTGGTACTTTTATATATATTATACATATATACAAATTACATACACACGACTCTCGGTATTTTATTTGTCTCACTCGATCTATCTCTAAGAGTTATACTGTTACTAAGACCTTTTATGTATACTAGACTCGGATTTGTATTGATTTAGCATAGATATCAATAAAAAAAAAGTGTATACAAAGTACTATTTTGAAGAAATTGTTATAAATTTGAAAATGATTTTGAAACTCATGAGCGTAAGCATAATATAAGATACAATTTTTTGACAAGAGGATTCAAGTTTAACTTTTTGAATAAAAAATACATGCACTTATATCATTGAGTTAAATACTCAATTAGTATGAGTATATTATTGGATTTAATACGTTAGTTAGCAAAAAGTAAAACCGAATTAGTACTACTTAAAATGTTATAAATATTAGTACTATTTCTATATCAATGTAATTTTGACTTTAGTTATTTTAAAATAAATACATATACTCGTCTAGTTCTGTAATTAAATGAACTTTTCTTATAACTTAAACTCGACTTTTTTAATAAAAAAAGCTTTCGACTGACCAATGAATATCTCTAATTTTCATATATTTGATTATATATTGATCATTGGATAATTTAATAGGTTTCTATCTTTGACATTCAAATCGCAACCATATAAAATACATGCAAAAGTATATCATAGTCATCTTCCTGCAGGTATGTACTCCAATCCTTGGAAAGCTGCATCTTCATTTCCTATGCCCGGCTGATGCCATGAGTATTCCGACAGCCGCAATGAACATGAACAACATGGTGAATAGTAACACATATGTTCTTCGGGATGATCTTCGGTACTCTCCAAACAGAATTACTCCCCAGAATGTGCTCACCAGGGGAAGTGCCTGATCCCATCACAGCAAACATATGGAATGTGTTTGATGTTAAGGAATTTAGATATGATGGGGAATTGAAAATTTAAGCTTTTGAATTCAAATGTGATGGTAAACCAATGTGCTTTTTGTGGATGAAATCAAACCTGAACAGCGTCTGCTGCAGCATAGCCTGCAGCTTGACCTCCCATGAACTGGAGACCATTCCCAAAGCCACAGAGAAGGCCAGCCAGGAAGGCCCAGCCTCGGCCATTCCAGTCTTTTAGATAGGCCTTAAAGGTTGATCTGGGTACTCCCAGAGCTGGATGGTAAAGGAAGCTGATGTTTAGGATGAGAGCAATCACAAAGCAAGAGAGCGAGAAGTAGAAAAATGCTGTGTAGACAACCAACTTAGGAACCCCTTCCTTCAGAGTGTGCCACTGATCGTTTGTTGCCAAGTTGAATGCTGGGGAGAAGAGGGAGAAGCAAACGCCGGCGAAGAAAGTTAAGGTCAGTCCAATGAAAGTGCTCCTTCCAAACACCTGCAAAGAAGAGTCAATCAAGCCAAAGACCAGTTGCGCAGAGAACAAAAACCATTTGCTTCTGGGGTTGTTAAGACCAAGTAAATTGGTGAAGTGAAACTTCCTAACCTTGATTGACCTTCTTTTCTCAAGCTCTATCAGGAAAGTTGCTGTTCCTGCTTTTGCCTTGTGTACAGGACCGTTCCCAGTCTCTAGATCCTTTGTTACTGTTATATAAGGAGGCTTCGAAAATCAAAAAAGACAGACAAATATGAGGTGGTCTGCAAGAGATCCGGATGTTTCTTACCCTTGTTTGGAAATGTTTCTTCGGGCACAGAGGAAAGCACAGCCCTGGCAAAATGGTTGATTTTGTGAAGCAGGTAAAGTTGTTCGATAAACAATAAATAGGAAGGCGGCATTTGGAAGGCATCAACGCAGTTGAACAGTTTTCCAGCAATCATATACAGAAACCAACCAATGAAACAGTAACATGAAACTTAATCAAATCAATACGACAAGATCAGATGATTTGTTTAGCCATGTATGTGAAGGACAGAAGCATTACTCGGTCCCGGTTTTGTTCTCATTTGACAAACAGCTAAGCTTTGCTTTATCATCAGCTGCATTGGATGAGTGAACAGCTGATGCGAGACAAACAGCTATCAGGAAGCAACCAACACCTGGGAAAAGGATCTCAGCTCTATTGATTTTGTCATCTAAGAAGTAATTCAAGGTTGTGCCTGTTACAATCAAAAAAGGTAACCAAAAGTCAGAAATGTTGCAGTCTACAAAGAGATCCAAAAACTCAAGTTCTTTAGAGCGTTCTGGGTAACCTATGACAACAGTCATGCTTGATGAAATCACTTGTACAACTGATAAACCAACAAAAGCCCAAGCATACTGTGTGGAAAGATTTCCCAGGCTGAGAACCACCCCACCAGCCATTGCAAACAGAACAGAGGACCAATTGTCCTGCATCAATTCCCATGGAAAATATAAAACCAGTTCTAAGTGTTAATATTATGCCATTTTAAACAAAAATATGTATAGAGACAAGAATGCTACATCAATCACTTTCAAAAAGCATATCCAATTTAGTTCATTACATAAACTCAGATATGTGGAATGATTAAAGGTTCCTGCAAAGCTTAGTTGTAAGAACTTTTCCTGCAAGCTAAGACTCACCCACCAGAATTCAGAATATAGTTTGACAGTCAACTTGGAGCAGGTAAGAAACTTTATATGTTCATAAAAGAGAAAACTAAATTAGATGACCTCCAAGTGAGAGGAAGATAGCATAACAAAATGCTCCATGACATCCAAGTTCAATCTCAGGATTTCTGCTCTCTGACAAATCCCATTTCATTCTAGTACTGAATCGATACTTGATGCTGTAAATTCTAAAAACTAGAAGTTTTTCTGCACTGCTATAACTATGAGAATAGTATGATGAAATTTAAAAATAAAAGTCCAAGGCTTAACTCAAAACCCAAAGCCAAAGGAGAAACTCACCTGAGAAAGTTGAGTCAAAAAATTGGGTCGTTCGACCGTGCTCTCCCCTATCTGACCAAACGTTAAAGCTATAATGACTGCAGCCAAGAGATTTGTCATTGTATAATCAAGGTAAGTGTGCTGAGGAAGGCGTCCTCGTCTTTCTAGCAGAGTGATAATAGCAGGCCAGGTGCCCAAGAAGAAAAGAGCAAGCAGCATGCAAGCTATGGCACCTCCTTTGCTCTCCACAAGATACATCTTCAATTTATTAAAAACTACAATCCTCTAAGTTGGAAGAGTAATTGGAGAAGAAATGTCTGAAAGTCCTACAACCATGAGAACATGTTAATCTAAAATCTAGTATTGTCCTCCACCAAGTTTACCAAATCCCACTAGCTTACTGACCTCAAAGAAATGATGAAGTCTTCAATGATCTGAGATGGCTAGTGCTGAAAAAAGAGAACAGAGAGTCCTTTAAGAGACCCCACTACTACTTCAATTTCAAAGCAAGACGTTTGGGATCTTTGAAAGAACACCTTTAAAAAGTCCAAAAACTGTATATCCTATGGTATCTTTCAAGGTTCACTGCAAAAGAATTTACGGAGTATTTCAGGCGGCTGCTCCAAAATATGTGTTGAACGGCTTCTGCAAAACAATGAATGATGGTTCCAACCTCCCAATGATCAGGTTTATAGCCTACTTGGTGAAAGTAGATTCATTTGAGTGCAACTTGGTTCTAAATATTTGCACGTTTCTTCTTTCTTGTCACCATCCATGGTGCTGAAAAGTCAACAAATTCAATGCATTGCAAGTCTATGTACACGTGCTTGTACGTGTACGTTTGTCCATACATTGATCAATCCAAACTTATTGGCCTATGGCAATCCAAGTCCAAACAAACAACAAAATTACCTGGATAGCTACATCATGTTTCATAATTGGAGGAACAGGTCATGATTGAGATGGGAAATTTTTCTTTTGCAGTCGGGTTCAGCTGGGAACCTTATATTAGTCATGATAGCTTCCATAGTCACATTTGACTGATGAAAAAGTTCCCAATACAGTCTGGAAACCAACCAAAAAGTTTATGAAACAGTAATTTGCGATTTGCCTTTGCATTAATTACTGCATTTCAACTTCTTACGCTGCTGACTATAATCTAAAAATAGGACCAAAGTGGGAAAGAAAGAGACAAGACAGTTCAAAGTTTATCTGATTACGCCCATATATAGTGGAATATTAAAAAGAGCCAAAGAGAAATGGACTTTTCTGCCCTGGCACCTTGATGTACATTGAACCTACTCAAAACCAAGTTTGGGAAGAAATTGAGAGACTTTACCGAGTAAGATTCTTCGATTCCAGCAAGAAAACGCTCACAGAGAGACTAATAACTAACACTCCATTGAATTTTTTAGATACACATTCAACTTTAAATTAATTGACAATAAATGAAAATTTTTATTATTTTTTAATTCTTAAAGCACCCTTAATTTAAAAGAAACTAAACTTTTTTTATCACCCTTTGATGCTGATAAACACTAAATCAATTATTAAATAAAATAAACAAAAAAAATAAAATATTTTTATTTTGTAAATTTTGATCAAAATTACAAGAAAATATATTAATTTTTAAAATGAACTCTCTATTATAAACATTATTAATAATAATTGTGAAAACATTAAATATTTTTTTATTAATTTAAAAAAATTATTTTTAAAAAACATTAAAAAAAAAATGAAGGGAGCACCTAGTTCCCCAAGAAAGGGGAGCACCTGCCAGTGCACCCAAGGGAGGGGAGCTTCGATGCTCTCCATTTGGAGTTTTTTTTTTTTAATTAATAAAAAATAATAAAATTATATAATAATAATTATTAATTAATAAAATTATTTTTTTATTTTTATTACGTTAATAAGTTGATAAAAATATTAACCGTTGATTAATAGTTGAACTTACATGTCTAACAAAAAAAAATTTAAAATGAAATGTTTATTTTGAAAATTAATAGTTTTTTGTATAATTTTTTATTCAATTTTTCAAAAAAAAAAGAGGATTTTAAAAAAAAAAAAGTGCTCTAGCGGTAAACTTGAAAGCTCAGCAGTAATTTTATAAGCAAAGGCAGAGAAGGTGGCGGTCCATATAGTTCATAACCGCCTAAGTCAAACATGACATAGCAGAGACGGCAAGTTGTTTATTCAGAAAGTGCTGCAAGAAGAGGACAGTCCGCCATTCTCAAATGTTGGGGCTTGCAAGTAAGACTGCAGAGGTCGAAAAACCAGATTCACGAATGCAGCATTCCAAGTTCACCAGACAGGATTGGTTGTCATGATCTTAAAGGAAAGTCGTGGATATGTGTATCAGGGCACTCGGTATTAAAGTGCTTATATTTTAATCTGTGAAATAATCAAGACATATTAATATGGACTGTGACACTAAATTAATGAATTTGCACCGATATTGGGCTGAGCTTGAGACCGAAGAGTCAGTCAGAAGATGTCATCTTGGATGTGTATTGCTCTTTGCATTTGCAATGACAAATTAACACCACCTTCACATGCTATAAATTATGGCCAAGTCAAAAGAATCAGCATGGAAGATTCTAACGTTGCAGAGCTGTACAAGGAAGTCAGCAATTCCTGCATTTGCCTTGTCTCAATGCCATTCCCATTTACCAGATCCTACAATCCTGTTCGGTAACAAAAGGGGTCTTAAAAATGAAGTGAGCAGTAACTAACAAGGTAAGATACTTCATACCTTGATTTCAAAGTGTTTCTTTGGATGTGGAGGAATATCCAGCCCTGGAGAAACACAGAAATTTTGTGGAAGCAAAAAGAATCAAATGAATAATGTATACATAGGCAATATTCTCTGAGGAAGCAAAAAGAATCTAATGAATAATGTATACATAAGCAATAAAGGTGTTAAACATGATAACATATTTCTTTGTCGTTCTTTGGTGTTATAACTTGGAAAGAAGTACAAGAGTAAAGTCCTCTTGGAGTGAAGCTGAAGTAATTTAGGAAGGTACAAAGTGGTGACAGGAGGGTTAAGGAAGTATCTCTTGTTTGCGCATCACAGAGTATTTACGGGCATCTGGACATGGACTTGACCAGCAGAAGGCTAGCATTTGCAAGACACAAGCTATAGAACTAGTTTATATACATCTGCTAGAACACCAAACCTCTATAGAAAGCGCTAACAAAGTGCACCTATGGTTTATATCATGAATGCCAATCCTTCATTCTAGCAGCCAAGACAGAGAACCTCAGCTTGATCTCGATCTTTCAAAATGGCATTTGGGATCCTGCTCCAACCATTGTCTGCCAGGGTGTACTTTTCTGACCCTGGCATTACGTGAATTCAATGTAATAGTAACATAAGTGCAACTTACTCTCTACATAAAATTTATGCTGTCTTTCATCTTATTCCACTCCACCTCTCTGCTTCTTTGCATAAACTTTATGATACCTTTCCAAGTGCCTGCTAAGTATTCAACTAAGGGCCATCTACCACCTTAACTATGCTACTGAATTTGCAAGTGACATCATTATTGGATTACAAGAAGCATTTATAGATTGGCCACATAAGAAATCACTGGTTGATAGCTCACATTTCAAAAAGATTAGGCAACAAAATTCTCAGAAAAGAAACGCCAATATAGATAAGGAGACTGTATAGAGTATGCAAGCCAAAAGGACAGTAAAGAAAGCATGGCCAGAGTCAACACATATCCAGAGCAAAGTTAAAAAGTCAACTGGACAAAAAAATTCACAGCATACATGAATTTTTTTTTAAGTATAAACAGTTTAATGTTTGAATTTCAGATTGCCGTAAAAAATACAGGTGCATCATTTGCAGATTGAGGGAGGCCTTGAAAAAGTGTAAACAATACATAACAATGTAAAGGGAAGGCCTCCGGTAATCCACTGTATCAATTTTCACAGCAATGGAAATGATAGTTGTCAATGATGTCCTTATCGGATATCGTGGAAAAGGAAAAAGAGATTCTTTTTCAATAAAACTTTGTTCCAGAACTTTACACCTATATTTTTTGATTGATTGGTTGGTTTGACTTTACAAGTCAACATCATGGAACAAATTGATGTTATTGTTTAAAAAGTTGCACATAAAGAGGACCAGCCTACTGTCCTGCATCATTTACCATGAAAATGTGAAACAAGTTGAAAGTACTGACACTATGCCTTTAACAGAATGCTACATCCATCACTATAAAGCTGATAACCGTGTAGTGCATAAAATCAGTATGTGCAATAATAAATGTACGATAATTGGTCCTACAGGCTTGACTTGAAAGAATCTTTCCTACAAGCCAAGAATCACCATCAAATTGGAACCATGGTTTGACAGCTCTTGGGAGCAAGTAAGCAACTTTCTGTAAAAGGCCAAATGTGATTAGAAGGTCTGCAATTTAGACCGGGGAAGATATCTACAATTCCAACGGTTAAGTTTACCATAACAAAGCATTACATGATAGCTAAGTTCAATCTCCAGATTTCTGCTCTCTGCCCCACTTTATTCTATTACTCATGCTGATCTACTAGGCACTGATTCATAGCCATCCATCACCTAAGCATGGCTACTGCATTGTAAATTCATGATTATTTATAAGAGAATATATGAAGTCATTTTAACTGAAGAACTAGGAGGAGAGATCGGGGGATGCAGCACCTCGATTTTGTTTCGCAGAACCTATAAAGGGGAAAAAATTATATTCCTCTACTCACACTTTCAGCTGAAAGAAATTTGCTTTCTTTAAGAAATATCACACCCAAGGGTACAAACAACTTTTCTGAAATGCTATAAGACTATTATGATGAATTCATTGATTCACTGACATGAGGAGTACAAGGCTATAGCAAGTAGGCCCAAGATGTAATTCAAAAGCCAAACTGAAACTAACCTGAGAAAGTTGAGCAAAATTTGGGTCTCTCAGGCGTGTTCTCCCCTATCTGGTGTAATGCAGCCAAGCGAATTGTCATTATACAATCAAAGAAATAATGTCGAGGAAGGCCATGTGCCCAAGAAGAAATGCGCAAGCATCATGCAAGCTATGCCACCTCCTTTGCTGTCTACCAGATACATCTTCAATAAACTAGAGACATAAGCCTCTAAGTTGGAAGTATAATGAAAGAAGGAATGCATGAACATCCCGCAATCATAAAAGAGGTTTAGACTTTTAGTTTAAACTCTTGCATCTGGTATTGTCCATCACCAATGTTACTAAATCCCACCATTTGCTAGCGAAGAGTACGAAATCTATAGTAGCAGAGAGAGAATGCTTATGGCAGAGAAAATTATTTAATCTTCACAGTTGTGATCAGCAGTCTTGTTGGAGGCCTTGTAAGAAAAATGAACCACAGAGATACCAACTCAGAAAGAGAGAGAGAGAGAGAGAGAAACTGACAAGCCAGACATGAGAAACCATTTGAGACCCCACAAGTTCATAATTCAGAACAAGATGTCTGGAATCTTTGAAAGATTAGCTTAAAAGCCTAAACACTGTACTCTTTGGTATTTTACTGTTACACACTGAAAAGGCAAACACACAAGAATTTAGAGAAATACTTAAGGTAGATGCTTTAAACAATGTATAGAACAGTTTCATTATAACTCTATACGCTGGTTCCAACTTCCAGCAATCACTTCTACAATAAAGAATATATGCACATACCTGGTGAAAGCAGATTCATCTTAATGCAATCTGTTTCCAAATTTTTCACACATTTTCTTTACCTTGTCCCCATCTAAAAAAATGGTTTACAGTTTGCCAGTCAGTATGTCCCCAGAAACTAATGTCATTGATTTGAAAACCGGTCAGTTGTCAAATATCTGTTCTTATATCTCATCAACAAAGGCTTAAATGGTTTGTGGAAACCGTAAATAATAAGGTACTTGGCCAACTGTATCAGGTCATCATAATGTGGCATAATTGAAAGAACAGATCAAGTTTATAACGGCAAACCTAATCATGGAATTCAATTCAGCTAGGCACATTGGATTAATGACAACCCAGAACGACCAATGAACCCGAAAACCAGCCTGTCTGGTTCCTTGACTCCTTCATGTTACATCATATTCTCAGACAACTATGGCTTTCCTTCATGCAGACAGAAAAGTCAACAGAGCAAAATTTCATTGTCAAATTGTTCAACAGCCAAGAGAGTCTCCTCTTAGTAACCGCCACCATTGACATTTACATCCCAAATAAAATATCCAGCAGAACAATCATTCAAAAGCTGCATGTCTGAATATTCATATGTATATAATATGATAATTATGCATCAAATTCAAAACTTTTTACATTCTCTGAGAAAAAAGAGAGCTGCTTTCTCCTTGAAAATTGAAGTACATTTATATTTTGGAAGACCATAACCAAAATTACAACAAAGTTACCTCTATATATATTTTTCTTTTTACTATTGTTTATGCTTAGTGAATCAGATTTCCACACAGCAGCCTGACTGGACAAACCCAGAAAACTCATCAAGCACACTGATCTTCTCCAATTTTCCATTTTGCCCTTCCTTCATTTCCACCATGTAAAACCCATGTGGTGCACCTTGATACTCCGACCCGGTGACCAAGACTCGACCCCCAAGCCTAACTCCACATGCTCCGACCCTTACGGCAGGGTCGAGCTCTGCCCAATTCAACAATTTCCCATCTTTGCCAATCCCAACACTCGATCTCGGGCACCGACCTGGTTCCCAAACCCCTTCGACCCGCCTCCATTGCCCCGATTTGAACTCATACACGTCAGAACTCCCGTCGAATTGACCTTGACTCTCCGTTCTGTATCCGCTCACAACCCAGAACTCGTCTTCCCCTGTCACCACACCTTCACACTCATCTCGCTCCTGACTCAGCTCGCCCAACTGAGTCCACTCGTCCTTTCTCAAATCATAAACCCAGGCGTTTCTCGACGCGTTCTTGTTCTCGTCATGCCCGCCCGCAATATAGACCCGACCCGAACATGATCCGATTGCAAAGAACGACCTTTTTGCAGGCATATCCTTCCCTTTTCTCCATTGCTGAGTCATGAAATCGTAGATAAAAACATCGGTAACTGGGTCGTAACTCACAGGATCCCACCCGCCCATTACCACAAGCTTCCCCTCACAGCTTGCCAATTGACAAAACAAAGGCAACCCACTTGCGTAAGTGGGAAGCGTGGCGAGTCTATCCCAACTCCGACTCAGCCAGTCAAACACAGCAATTCCATAACTCGGTGACTCACCCGGTTTTTTAGGTCCATTCACGATCCCACCACTAAAGGCCTGAACCAAGCAAGCGACTTCTTGGGTGTACCCTAATTTTTTGCGGTGGTAATAAAAATCATCGCTTCGAAACAAATCTCGCCATCGGTGACAAACTCGGGAGGCGAGTCGGTGAGCTGTGTAAGGTAACCGACTTATGCACTCAAGACCGAGTTCTTCGGGTAAACCCGGAACCAACTCAGTCGAGAACTCGAAACGTTCCATTTTCTCAAGTTTCTAGAAGGTTTTCCCTTCGTTAAAAGCCATAGAAGCATTGGAACCAAAGCCATCACCCACTGATTTATAACAGACAGTTGGATAACGGAAACGGCCACGGCTATTCGACTGAACGACACGTGTATTTTCAAGGAATATCATGTTACTTGAGGAGATATTTGGACTGGTTGTTATGACAGAATGGATAAGTGCAAACTAAGTGATTACACGTGGCATTCTTTCGGTCACCGTGATTGATGTTAGTGGTTCCCAAATTACATTCGATTGAATCTTCTTTCTTGATAGATCAGGTTAATGAGAGATGGACACGTGGTGATTGCCATGGATAAACGTCTGTCGTATATCCTGACGTGACCCCAGTCGATCAACGTGATGGGAACGAATTGATATCCTTTTTACCATATTGCATTCGTTTTAAGATAACATCATGTCACGTTGTGATTATGTTTAATGATAAGAATTAATTAACTATAATATTTAAATAATTTTTTAAATTATTTATAAAAATTCAAATAAATTTTATTTGACTTAATATAAAATTTTAAGTGTTCGTTTTAATGCAACGAAATATTAGAAGCCTATTTTGAATAATTTTGTATGCTTCAAGAGTATTTTTAAATATTAAATCCTAACTTTTATATCATTTTAATGTTTTATATGACTTATATTTTATTAATCCAAATGTGAGATTAAATCATTTATTTATACAAATTAGTTACGTAAAATTTCAAATTAATTAAATATCAAATTATTATTTTGGAATCAACTAAATATATATTAAAAAGGGTATTGTAATTAATTCACGTGATATTAATACCAAATTGATTGGAAATTATAGGAGCATAATGCACCCAATAATAGATTTATTAAAACATCAACTAAATCAAAAATTAAGTTATGAGTTGTAATAAATATGGTTTAACGTGTAGTTTTTCTAATTTTAATTATAAAAATAATTAAATAATTTGGAAAGAGTTCCATTAATGGTGGAAAATAAGTGAAATATTGAATAACTCAATAATAATTGGGTGACATGTTCTCATGTTTGACTTAAAAAGCAATCAATTTGGTCCCACTTGTTGCTAATTGTGATATTGATTTTTCCACATGATTTTTTGCTTTTTTTTCCAAGATGATTGAACTTCCCGTCTAGAAATTCTCTACTCCCCTGCGTGTTTTTCTTTTCCTTGTCGATATCCAAACCACTTTATTTGAGAATAACCTTCACAAAAGTGAGAATAAAGCCAATGAATGGAGGAAAGAATATGGGGTGGCTGCCGGCCTTGTGTAACCAAGATAAAGACCTGCTGATTGAATGACTCCCCCCTTCTCTTTTACTTCAATAGCAGAAAGAGTGAGTTTTGATATATAAATATGAATTTTTTTTATTTAGTAAATATATTTTTAGATTAAAAATTTAAATTTATGATAAATAATATCAATGTAAATCTAAATTTTCATTGACGTGGGATCTTCATGAGAAATATAAAGATTAAAGTAAACTTAAACTAATGTAAAAATCTCTTTTCTTTAAGAGTAAAAGAGTTGGGTCGAAATTGACTCTGAAGTAGACTCGGATAAATATAAGAGTCTCTTTTTTTCCATCCTCTATGGTAAAAAAGTTAACCCAAAGTAGACTTAAACTCGTTTAAAAATCCTCTACTCTATGAGTAAAAAAAAAAATAGTACAACAAGGGTATTATACAATTCGATATATATACATAAATTTTCTTTCATTTATTAATTATATTTTTTGAGTTAAAAATATGAATACGTAAATCATTGAAGTTTGATTATTAATTTTTTTTAAATTAAAGATAAAATCAAATTACTAAAAATAACATTGAAATTCGATCAAAACGTCACTTGTTTTGAAATTTGATGTCCATACGTTTCTTTGACGAAAAGTTTTATGATTCATAGATTCATACTTTTGTCAAAATCAATCAATTTTCGAATACTTATTAGAAGCAAAGTAACACTTTAACTTTGTATCAAACACGTTCGAATTTTTTTTTGTTCGAACACTAGTGTCCATTTTCTATCAAATCGAATGGATAATTAAAATGACCAGAATTCAAGAAAAACCGAGAATAATCAAATCACAAATAAAAGAAAGAGTAGACTTTACTTATATTTCTTTTATATTATATAAACATTATGCTCTAGAATGTTTCAAAGTAGATCTTAACCCAAAGTCCTAGATAATATAAAGAAGAGAAAAATCAATGCCATGTGCTTAGTGACCTCAGCTTGCGAAGACTAACTCTATGTTTTCTATTGCAACAACTGGTCATCACATTTTTGTTTTGTTGTGTAAATGACCTTTCATTGTGTCCTAATGAAGCCATGTCCTGTGACCTGTGTTTTTCGGCTAGAAAAAGAACAAATCACATCACATACTGTACAGAGATTAAGTTTATGTCGATGAATTATGACCGTAAACTGATAATTAAAAACGTATTGAAAAATAATTAATAAATTAGATGTCCAAAATGGAATCAAGACCGATTACGTTAAGACAAACAACCTTACTGATTAATTAAGGAAGCCTTTAACTTGAAGAAACGTCTTTCTCATTTAGATAAGGAAAAGGGGTCCCCAAAGCCTTAATGGGGTGCCTGACTGGCTGCCTAACTTTGTTCTCCATTTGGGGCCTCTACCCATCATCTTTCTGTTTTAAGATTGTGGGGGAGTAGTCCTTGTCAAAGGAAAATGAGAAACTACCAATCAATAATCCATCAAATGATTCGTATTTAAGTATTTAATTTATTAATTAATGTATAATTTTTTATTTATAAATTAAATAAACGATCCCATATTAAACTAGGCCGTTAACAAAAGAGGTCTTCTAGAAGCATTGTAGTAGTGAGGTGGGGGAGGGGGGAAGGAAGATTACCACATTGTTCAACGGATTTCCTTTTCCTTTTTCTTGTCGGAATTCAAATTCAAATTCCAGATTTTGGGATTAAAATTGGACCCATTTTCAGTTGGACTTGAGCCCAGATAAATACCCAATTGAGGCCTACATAGTTAAGAATTATAAAGACTTGTGAAAAGTTCATCTCGGTTCGGTGTTCTTTTTTCTTTTTTTTTAATTAGTATAATAATTTTAAATAAATTTTTATAATAAATAATTGATTAATCATCGTTAATCAATAATATATTATCATTTTATATGATATGATATGTTAATTTGTCATAATAGAAAATAAGATTGTATATGACGATGTTACTGTCAACTATGACAAGTCATCGTATTACATCAATATTATGAAAAAATTTATTTACTTTAAAATAAAAAATATAAAAATTAAATTGAATGTAATAAACAATATATATGTTTTTAAATTTTTTAAATAATATTATATCTTTTGACTATAGAATTGTGTATAGTTTTCATTTTTTTTATTTCTTTTTCCCCCTATTTTTGCATAACATCA
Organism: Theobroma umbraticum; assembly: GCF_002168275.2. Lineage (NCBI taxonomy): Eukaryota > Viridiplantae > Streptophyta > Magnoliopsida > Malvales > Malvaceae > Theobroma > Theobroma umbraticum. The sequence goes on from NW_018397283.1 coordinate 104,509, forward strand.
CTATTAGAGCATTTCTTTTTTAATTATGTTGGCTTTTAATTTTGAACAAGAAATCAAGATCCACAAATATCACAAAGAATCAAATGGGATTTATTGTAAAGAGAAATATAATTATCAACTATTTTTCTTCATTTATTTTACATTTTTACTGGAACTTTTTCCATCCCACTTCTCTTTCCACCACCTCTTCAATCTTCATTAGCAATGCTGCTTGTCTGCCTTTGTGTTTGTGTGCGTGTTTTCCTACCAACAAGTACAAGGAATAATCTACTTGCAGTGCTTGGAAGCACCTGCCAAACAATTTCTTGACATGTGCATCAGAGCATCAGAACCAAGCAAATGCTTTGCATTTAAGTAAATCATCAAGCCATGAGTACTGGAATCCCCAGAGAAGAACTTACAGCTGCATGCTCATTTTCGATGCCCTGATGATGCCATGAGAACCGCGACAGCCACAATGAACATAAACAACATGCTACCGAGCAATATATATGTTCTTCGTGATGATCTTCGGTATTCTCCAAACAAAAGTATGCCCCAAAATGTGCTCACAAGTGGAAGTGCCTGGTATCACCAACCAAGTCTAGATGAATTAAGCAATAACATATGAGCAAAGGCACATCTGTTAGCCCAGAAGCCTTGTAAAAGAAGCAAGGTATTCGATATTCGTGTAGATAATTTTCTTATGCTATGAATGAAGATTGATGTCATGTATTTTTATGGTCTTAAACATGAACAGAAAGTACCTGAACAGCATCTGCTGCTGCATATCCTGCAGCTTGGCCTCCCATAAACTGGAGACCATTCCCAAACCCACACAGTAACCCGGCCAAAAAGGCCCAGCCTCTGCCATTCCAGTCATTGAGATAAGCCTTAAATGATGATCTGGGCAAGTCTAATACAGGGCGGTAGAGGAAGGTGATATTTAGGACGAGGGCAAGTACAAAACAGGAGACTGAAAAGTAAAAAAATGCAGTATAGACAACCAACTTGGGAACCCCTTCCTTCAAAGTGTGCCATTGATCATTAGTTGCCAGGTTGAATGCTGGTGAGAAGAGAGAAAAGCAAACACCGGCGAAGAAAGTTATGGCCAGCCCAATGAAAGTGCTCTTCCCAAACACCTGCAAAGAGAGTCAAACCAATTGTTAGAGAAAGATTTATATCGGATATATATATGCAAGGCATTATGATCTGTCCACTTTAGTTGCCTTATAGTTCTCTTGAATAGCTGTCAAATTGTATAGCTTTCCACATTACTACATAAAATTGCAAGAGTAGAGGGCCACATTTTTTGCAGTTCTAGACCATTGAATGAAGAAAGTAGAACCTCCAACCTTAATTGCTCTCCTGTTCTCTAGCTCTACAAGGAAGTCAGCAGTTCCTGCCTTTGCCTTCTCTGTAGTGCCATTCCCATTCTCCAGATCTTCTAATTCTGTTCACTAATTAAAGCAGTCTTAGAAAACGAAGTGAGCAGTAAGTAACAAGGTAGGATACTAAAGCTTTGTACCCTTATTTGTAGTTGCCTCTTTTGATGCGGAGGAATATCCAGCCCTGCAATAAGAACAATTTTGTGGAGCAAAAAGAATATACTTAGTAACTTGTACGCAGGCACTAGAGGTTTTAAACATGTCAAAGTGTTCTATATGGTTCTTTCACATTACTTATTAGAGGATAAAGGACAAGTGAATTCTACTCCAGGTGAGAGTCAAGTATTTGGATTAATGAAGTATTTAATCCTTGGAGATGACGCAGTGTAGGCATCTGGAGATGAAATTGACCAGTAAAAGGCTAGCATTTGGGCAAAACTACCTAACGGATTAATTTATTCTACTTGGAGCGCACTACAATGACAATCATCTTCTAGACTACAAAATCTCTAGCTAGGGCAAAACATGGTGCACCCTAAGTTGCATATCATCAATGCTTATCCTTCATTCTTGTGTCAAGACAGAAAACCTCAGCCCATCTCATACTCAAAATGCCATTAAGGGTCCTGCTCAACCTTGTCTGCGAGGTGAGCTTTTTCTGATGCAGGAACTTTGCAAACCTTATTATTAAACCATAACGGGCAGAAGTTATATGGTATAAGCTCAGGCATAAAAGCAAACGACAAGGGTTAAAAGGGGCATTTGAAACTTGCAAAAGCAAACTCAAGTATCAGTTCTGTAGCTACAGAAAAGCTGTTCAACTGGTTTTGCAAGCCACGATTAGTTTCACTTCTGATTAATATTCATTAGCTTCCATTAAGAACAAAAACAAAAAGAACTAGAAGAAAGCTGCCTGTATGATTAATCACTGGATCCAAAATGCTGCAATGTTTTAGGTAAAATAGTTAAATCATTTAACACATTTAGATATTTATTGAAAAAGAGGCGTACTTTCTAAGTTTGTTGAGCTTTGCTTTATTATCTGCAGCATTGGACGAGTGGACAGCTGATCCAAGACAAACAGCTATTAAGAAGCAACCGACACCTGGGAAAAGGATTTCAGCTCTATTGATTTTGTCATCTAAGAAATAATTCAAGGTTGTGCCTGTTGAATCAAAACAAAGTAACTATAATTAAGGAATTCAAAAATTAAGTTATGTTAGCATTCATTAAGAACTTATGAAGGCATAGAGACACAGACCTATAACAACAGTAATGCTCGCAGTGATCACTTCTGTCACTGACAAACCAACAAAAGCCCAAGCATACTGTGTAGACAAATTTCCAAGGCTGAGAACCACCCCACCGGCCATTGCAAACAAAACGGAGGGCCAATTATCCTGCATTAATCACCAATGAAGATTCAAATCCAGTTATAAGTAATAAAACACCTTTGCTAATGATAATCAAGTATGCTACAAGGCTATATCAATCACATCAGAAATATTCCAGTTATAAGTAATAAAATACCTTTGCTAATGATAATCAAGTATGCTACAAGGCTATATCAATCACATCAGAAATATTCCTTGCCAACTACAAATTTATCACATCAGAAATATTCCTTGCCAACTACAAATTTACTTAGGAAATGTGCAAAGGCGCTCATTCTCTCTCTCTTTCTCTCTTTCTAACTCAGACAACAACATCTTATTATCCATCTCTCTGCTTGAAGAATCCAACTTTATGCTACTAGAAACACTGAAATTCCGGATTCTAAGTGATCATAACATAATGACCATTTGTTCTTTACCTAAACATTTTAAGTTGTCTTTCATCTAGCCACTAAGTATTCCATTAAGGGCCATCCGTCACTTTAGCTAGGCTACTGAATTTGCAAGTGTCGCTACTATTCACAGTTATACAAAATAGTTTTGTCATTATTAGGTAATGACAGAGGTGAAGGGAACATCAGGGCAATTCATCTTCTATTATCAGCATTGAATAATAATCCAACTTTACATTTATATTCAAATAACAGATTTTACCATCTTTTATATATTCAAATATTTAGTTCGATAGTCTAATTTTTTTCTGTTATTGCTACATTCATAGTCTCAGTTCCACCCTTAATATGAAGGAAACTCACCTGGGAAAGTTGAGCAATAAAATTTGGCTGCTCTGGGCTGCTCTGGCCAATTTCACCAAATGTTAAGGCTATAACTATAGCAGCCAAGAGATTTGTCAGAGTATAATCAAGATAAGTATGTTGAGGAAGCCGACCTCGTCTTTCTAGTAGTGTCATGATAGCAGGCCATGTGCCCAAAAAGAACAGAGCCAGCAGCATGCAGGCTATGGCACCTCCTTTGCTTTCCACCAGATACATTTTCAAACCACTACAGATAATCCTCTCAGTTGGCACAGAGATCACGGATGCAATGCCTGGAAAATCCTGTAACAAAGAAGCAGTCTTGGTATCTTACATAGCCTTTTGTTTGGTCAAATTTAGTAAATTTACTGACCTGTTAAGCCCTATATGGACTTTCTCTAAAATCAAGGAACCCCAAAATTACACACCAAAGTGAGACTCCAAGCAGCTGGCATTCGATCAAGATAACAAACTATTCCAAAACAAGAAACCTTCATCTAAGCAAGCAGGCAAAAACACAGATCTGGAGAGGGCAGTCCACTCAGTAAAAGTAGATTGGCCACCACAGAAATGACTGGTTGAGAGCTCATATTTCAGAAAATAAGGCAACAAAATTCCCAGAAAAGAAAAAACCAATTCAAGGAAAGAAATGATGTAGAATGTGCAAGCAAAAAGGCTGCAAAGCAAGAATAGCCTGAGGTAAAAGAGATCCAGAACAAGAATTCAAAAGTCAACTGAACAGAAGTCCCACAGCAAACTCAAAATTTTCCAAAGTATAAACATCATATTTCTTCAAAATTACTCACTCACCATATGCAAATAACAGAGCAAAGCAAAGAAGAGGGAAAAGGAATCCTAAACATAGGCAACTAAAAACCTAAAGGGTGCAAAAACAAAAAACCAGAAGGAACAAATCCATTGTTACTTGCCATCCCAGTAGGCCACCACCAAAAGCAACCCTTGAGATACGAAATCATATTAACTAATAAAAAAAAGCCAGTAGGCCATACACAGTCACACATCACATTCAGAAACCCAACAACCCAATAAGCTTGGAAAGTATGAATCTTTTACCTTAAACAACTTATTGCGTCAGAAACTTTCAGAGAGCGGCCGCAAAATGAAGCCTGCAACATTCGCAGACTGAAGGAGACCTTGGAAAAATAAAAGGAGCAAATAACAAAGAAGCAGAGACAGGTCAACAATGGGAAAAGGCCGTAGTGTGGAATCTTGGAAAGAGATTCTCCGGGATTCAAAACTCAGTTAAAGCAAATCATGGATCCTTGCACGTTGGTTGGTAAGCTCAAAGTCAATCTGTAGTTAGATGTTGAATATTTGGTTGGTTTACGCTCGCCCATGCATTGAATTACAATATTGAATAATATAATATACTCCGTACTTATATTTGAACAATTAATTATTATTATTTTCCAAGTCATGTGGCATGATTAGGAATTTTTTTACTTCAAGAAATAAAAATTTAAATCTAATTCTCTAAACGAATATATATACTAATTATTTAGTTAAAATATTTATACGTCAAATTAAGATCAATTAACGAGGACAATTTTATCTCATGCATATTCAATGAACTAGAATATGGAGCAATATAGCATGATCACACAAGATCAAAATTTTTTTTCTGTTTTAAGAATAAAAATTTAAATCCAATTCTCTAAAGGATGAATATATATTAATTATTGAATTAAATATTTATATATTAATTAAGAAGATAATTTTGTTCTTGTACCCTCAAACATAGTCAACATTTTTGACAAGATATAGCCTATAGGTTTGGCTATAAAAGAAAAATGACGGTGAATATGGAAGTATTTAAATTACCACGTGATTACCGCAACGTGATGGTGCATGCTTTGACAATGATAGAGAAGGGATTGGTGTATATGGTTGGGGCTTTTCATGGCTGTTTTGTACCCCAAAAATAGAAAATAAAAATATTATTGCCAATTTATTTTTTAAAGAATATTCCTAAATATAAATAAATTGGGTAGTTATGGATTGAAAATATTTTAATAATTTATTAAGTAAAAAACTATTCACGAAATATTACTTAAAAATAAATAAAGAATAAAGAAATATTGACAAATGATAAAAGACGACAATCCTCTATGCTTCGATCATTTCATAAATCGTGATGAACAATACAAGTCACTTGAAGAAAAACCAATGAAGATATTGACAACAGAAACAAAGAGGAAAAGAAAACCACCACATTTTACAGATGAAACCAATGAACAAATGTAGAAGATTTTCTGCCTTTAGTTTCTGCTAACCAACCACCACATTTTACAGATGAAACCAATGAACAAATGTAGAAGATTTTCTGCCTTTAGTTTCTACTAACCAAAAGCATTATCAAGAATCCCTCCCATATACTAGCCGGGTAAAAAGGATGATTACCCAAAAAAAAATTTTTTTTTTTTCTATTCTATGTTGGGTGTAAGGTGTATTGACCATTTCACTTCATGGCATTTATTGAAGCTTAAGCATGTGACTTTACTTGCCTCTCAATAGGCACCTGTGGGGTCGCATTCTGAAGGAAGTAGCCAAGAAGCCTTTGATCCATAACCATATTGGGTATCTGCAGAACAAAAAATGAGCCAGACTCGCAGAGGAAGACAGTGAGACAAAAGTGAGAAAGATCAAACCTTGTCCCCGAAGAAAATCTTTGTATTATCAGCAATGGCCTCGATGAATTTGAGCTCAAGAAATTCTGGGGTCAGCTTCAACTTGTTTGCTTCAGCTTCTTTCAATACACTGAATAATGGAGAAAGGGGAGCAACATCAACACCAGTGCATTATTGTTTCCCATATTTCTTCATCAAAGTTAAAAACAATAGAAGTAATTAAGATGATTTCACCGGTAAAAACCAGCATCTGCTAGACTCTTTTCACGAGCAATGTACATTTGGTTCTCAATTTCCTGCTGCCTCCTGGCACTCTCCTTCTCCATCAGCTTCTGTTCCATTAGGATCTTGCTAACAGTGGCAGTCTTCTCAGCTTCACTAATAGCCATCTTTTTCTCTGTCTCTGACTCTTTTTCTACTACTTTTTGTCTCTCAATAGATATTAATACCTGCGCAATAGCATTATATAGATTGATCGTTGATGTAAATCACAAAATTATCAAAAACATACTAAGCAAGCAAAGCAGTAACATTATGCGCAATAGAAAGCTATACCTTCGTGCGTTCCTCTTCCATTTGTTCATAATTTCGTCTAATGCTCTCAGGTATGGTGGGCTTTGTAACGCGTACACTAAGAATTTCAATTCCTGGTGCATAGCGTGTGCAATCACCCTGAAGAGCATCTTTCATCTTTTCATCTATCTGAAACAATCAAATATATGATTTGGCTCATTAAACTTTAAAAGTTCACTGAACTAATTCTAACTGACCTGAAGGAAAAAAATTATTACAAGCACAGGAATGTAAAAGAAAGAAAAAAGTTTCATGCAGCACAGCACCATTGACAACTCAAGGTTATTAAACAACATAAAAAATAAGCTTAAGGTACTTTAACAGGTGAAAAATAAGTCTTCTTATTTTTTTTAAAAAATCAGATAATATCAAACTCCCAAAAAAGAACTCTTCAATGGGCTTAGGATTCTGTGATGCCTTAAGTTGCATCATATATATCAAAGAAAAATGGCATTCCAGATTGAATACACTTCATGTATCATGTAGTGCATGGGTGAAAGGGACTGACCACCTCAAGCCTTAGAGAGTATGGTTCAGTTTGCATCCTTTCTTACCTGATCAAACACATCTATATAAACTTGTTGAAGAGTATGAGAGCTGCAAAACTGATTGATCTCATGATGAATCTTGTCATATATCCATGTTTTGTCATAATGAACACCATAGTTGAGCAGCGTCTCATACACATAGTCCTTTCGAAGCCGATTGACAACCTGAAACAGATGTAAATTCAAGCAAATATCAATGACGAGAAGAAGCTCAGAACTTAAAACTACTCAACTACTATGAATTAAGAGCAGTACAAAACATCACCTCTATCTTTTCAAAGTTGATCATGACACCCCCTTTAGTACCACAAGGGATATCCTTCACCTAATTTAAAAATGGAAAAAAGAAATAAGACATTATTATGAATTAAGTCCAAATTATACACCATGTTCACAATGTAGGCAAAAAATTTTTACCTGATCTGTTTGAAGGGTAACTAGAACAGGTTCATACTGGGTTATCAGAGGCATCTTCAAATGGAAACCTGGTTATAGTATATATATAAGAAAGACTGCACATACCAGCAACCAGCTATTGTAAAATATTAAAAAGAAAGACCCAATCCTAACCTGGCTCTGTTATTCTCTTTAGAAGAGCACCTCCCCTCCAATACACACCTACATGACCTTCTGGGACTTGATGCAAAACGGATAAGGTATTTTTAATATTTGAAGAAGAAGGAATCATTGCCTGAAAATCTCATTGTTACACCACATGTACTAAAGTGATTTTTTTAACAAATAATCTTGCAAATTCATTTGAGGTTTCTACAATCTAAGAAGCAAGAATTCTCCAGTTGAAGAGCGTAAAGGAAGTTGTTGCCTTTCATATAAACTACTAACATTGATGTTCAGATCATTGTGCAATTCTTAAAAATAGATCAAACTGATTCAAGTCAGGCCTCACCAATCTTAAAAGAAGGAGAATGCTAAAGCAACTATGTTTGTATGAGAAGTACGCCCAACAAAGAATTTACAAATAATTAGTTAGACAAAATTTCTCAAAAAATAAAGAAAGCTCTAGGCTAAATCAAGCAAGGGCTTGAAAACAGACTTGGTACCAAAAATAAAAGAGCTTAAGATTGTGAAGTGATGTTATATCACGTGGATGAACTTATGTCCACCATGTCAGCTACGGTTGAATGCTTAGCAGAAATACTTAAATCAACTCAAAAATACATTCAAACTTGATTGAATCAATGAACCGATCAGAATCTAATTAAAAACTCCATAAACTTAGATCGATATAGACGAGAGTATACATATAGAATTAATGCGGAGAGAGAAAGCGGTTACCGAGGAGGCGATAACAATGAAGGCAAAGACGATCACGTTGATTAGAAAAGAATCAACACTTTGAGCTGGACGAGGCTGAGGCGGTCGCGGTGACGGTGTAGCTGCTTCTCTCTGTTGCTGTGGATCCATGGCGGTTAGAAATATAACAGTATAGTAAACAAAATGAGAACTAAATTTGATTAGTCATTCATAGTGTGCGTATATATATATATATATAGGTGAAGCTGCTGCTTATACATGATCAGATGAATGTCGACCGTTGATGTTGCATACGTGGAGAGATGGTAGCTTCGGAACATGGTCATGATACGGGTGAAGCCGAAAGCGTTAAGACCATGAGATTCATGGGATTGGACTGTAGTGTTGAGCGTTGATTCCTTTCCTACTCGTAGAAGCACCGAACTTTAGAGGAAAGTTTCGGGGCAATGAAAGGAAAAAACAAAAAAATTTTCTTTTCTATGAAATGACAAGTGGTTTTTAATTAATAATAATTTATTTAATTTTTTTTATAAAATTTTTAAATATTATACTAATAAAGATTTTGAAAATATTTTTTTGCTTAATCCAAAAAATTGGATAATTCATATCCCTTTTCCCTATAAAATGTAAATAAGATTAAAGATGCAAATGAATTAAGCTAATTAAGTTAATTGTGCTCATTTTTTACTTAAATAATAGTCAAGTTCAACTTATTCACTATCAAGTTGAGCTCGATTTAAAGCCGTTTGAGTATAAAATTGAGTTGAAGAATTCATGCTCTTTAAATTTTTTTAGGTATTTTTCTCGAATATAAATAATTAAATTTTATCAAAGTGAGTTTAAATAGATGTATTATTAGTCAAATTAAATTTAAACATAAAAAATAATAATAAAATTAAATTAAATTTAAATATTATATCGACATTGTTTTGTTTTTCCAAATAAAAACATAACACCATTCTTTATTCAAAGAACGGAAACGTCCTTCCCTAACCTGCTCTACAACACAAGCAATCAGAAACAACATGGTAGAAGAAAAGGGCATGGATCCAATTCCAATGACTACCGTATTTGGACCAATAGAAAAGAAGAAAATTTAAGTCGGACCAGAATTAGGTGGAAACGATTAATGTAATTCCAGGCAATTTCCTCTTTTTTTTCATGAAGAAAATGTATTAAACTTTGTTTGTTTTTTTGTTTTTGGTGAAGAAACAGAGGAAGACAGAGGAGATATAGTATTCGTTTGAACTTACTTCATTTTTGCGCGGGATGTTCCTGGCATTGACCACTGGTTAAAAATGGAAATCGTTAATACACGCGCCTTTGGCTCGCGTGAGGAAAATTCTCCATTATCAAATCTGTTAAAGTCAGAAGAGTTAAAGGTGTGGATTCCGGATTAATATGACAGTTGGGATTGTTTAAGTGGTTTGATTCATTTGGAAGTTGATCTTGATTTTTGTCGCCTCTAGTTTTAGTCTAAATTGCATGGCTGTCAGTGCGTGTTGGGGATCAGTTACGAGCATGCACCACTCACTTCATAGAGCAGGGTAAAGAAAAATGCTGACCCTCACGGCCAGCCCCATGCCGACGTTGTTCCCGAAACGCAAAATCCAACGGCGGGGCCGATTCGCCATTCTCGCTGCGGATGAGTTCCCTCCATTTCTACCGAAACAAGTGGAACAAATCAAAGACCCGTTTGCTCGAAAACTCGCCACCCGAATCGAGAGACTGCCCGTCAAGGTTAGCTTCTCGGAAAGTAGGATTATGAGTAGTTGTGTGAAGCCATTGGTTCAGAGCAAGCAAAGTCCATTGGTTCTTCTCCATGGCTTTGACAGGTCTCTCTCTCTCTCCTTCTTTCTTCTTGAAATATACTTAGTTTAGAATTGATAACCAGATGAAGTTTAATTAGTTTGTATCTGGGATTCACCAATTTTCTTTATTGCCATTCAGTTCTTGTCTAGAATGGAGATACACATATCCATTGCTTGAGGAGGCTGGTTTGGAAACTTGGGCTGTCGACATTCTTGGCTGGGGTTTCTCTAATTTAGGTTTGTTTTGCTTTATTTTTATGTTATTGGACCTTCAAACAACTTATGGTTCTGATATTGGTTTCTGTTCTTTCTCCCATTATTTATTTTTATTGCTAGAAAGACTTGGGTCTTGTGATGTGCAGTCTAAGCGTGAGCATTTCTACCAGGTACATCTAACATCTTGTTACCTCAAGAATGTTTTCAATTCATCGATTGACATAGGATTAAGCAGTAAGATAATTAACATTGGGTGACGTTATGTAAAAGTGGTAGTTGTATTGAGATTGGAGTTCAAGAATAACATGCAAGATTAATGAGTTTGTTGGTAGCAATGCAAGTGTTAGCATAAAGAATCCAATATGTTGAGACTACACTGGATCTCTGTTATACAGCTTTGGAAGTCATACATCAAAAGGCCGATGACATTGGTTGGACCAAGCCTGGGCGCCGCGGTTGCAGTTGATTTTGCAGTCAACCACCCAGAAGCTGTGAGTGTCTTAGACAACTGTGCTTATGATTTATGCTCCATTAGATTAGTTGGAGAGTAGAGTTATAGTTTGATATAAAAAAATTGCTAATTAAATGCCTCTGATGCTCCGTGAAACTCATGAACTTTAGTTAGTTTATTTCAGGTTGAAAATCTTGTTTTGATCGATGCAAGTGTATATGCAGAAGGCACGGGAAACCTAGCAACGCTACCCAGAGCAGCAGCCTATGCTGGGGTTGGTCTTCTTCGCAACTCATAAAAGCCTTGAATCTCAATTGTTATAGCAAATCCAAGCTGTTTTTAGTTGCCTGTGTCATTTAGTTTTCTCCAGTTGAAATTTTTCTAGGACCACTTTTTGTGTTGTGAACAAGCTTTTCCCTTGTTAGGGTGTCAACTAAATTGTTCCGGAATTTCTTTTTGTTCATTGTGCCTCCTCTTTAACTGAATCTTTCATCTTTGTGGTAAAGACAACAAAGGGTTTTATTAAACTTCTAGTCTCTGTTGTTTGAAAAAAAACAACCTTTCTATGCGATACATGCATATACTTTACAACAATTCTTGTTTGTGCCCTTTTTTTCCTTTAGGAGAAGGGGAAGGGCATGTTAAAGAGTTATTATATTGTACATTAGTGCTATAACCATAGATTTTTGTGAATTAGGTATCTCTATTGAAGAGCTTCCCGCTACGCTTATATACAATCTTTTTGGCATTCAAGGGTACATCATTCAGCACCAGTTTGGACTGGACTAATGTAAGTTCTCCTGGCAAAATGATGCTAAGCAATGTAATGCTTATTCCTGGAAACTAGAACATTTTAGGATTTTGAAGGTTGAAGGGGAACTTAATACCTATTCCTTTCTTGTAATCCTGTCCAGATTGGTCGTTTGCATTGCCTGTATCCTTGGTGGGAGGATGCAACTGTGAATTTTATGATTAGTGGTGGTTACAATGTCAGCAGACAGATAGATCAGGTCTGTCTATTGGGGCTATTTCACAGGGATAAGTATGAGTATTGACAGGCTCATAGTATTCAGTTCTATTGTTTAGTTTAATTTCATTTGAGTAAATTTTCTTATCATCTCCAAGAGGGAATGTTGTGTGGCAGCTATGACATATGACCTTGATATCAAACTTGACTGATCATAGTAATGTGGCCTCCTCTTTTGTCTTGTCATCTTTTCGATAACCCCACTTCAGAAACTACTCTGATACACAATCAGAGAAAAATTCTTGAGAACAAATAAAACAGATGGTAGCTCTTGCCAATTTTATTGATTTCCTTATGAGGAGGGAGTCATGTTGGATGTTTCCCAGGTCCTCTGAAGTGTTATATGCATTTGATGAATATGAAATTAAAGGATATATCTTCATTTTGAGTTTCGTTAGCAAATGCTTAGCAATCCTTCTGAATAACAAATAAATGACTACAAATCTGCAGCTTTTCATGCAACTTCTGTAAAATTCTTCTACAGGTGAAGCAGAAGACACTTATCATATGGGGTGAGGATGACCAGATTATTAGCAACAAGCTAGCAGTGGTTAGCAACTCAACATTTTGTCAAAATTTTGCTTCATATAGGCATGAGAATACCATAAAGAAGTGGCCAATTCATTCACTTTTGAGACGTGATTGAGAAATAATGCTGTGAAACTCACTCTTGCTGCAGTTAGAAAGTTAAAAATGACGTTATTTTTCCAATTGCTTTGATGCAGAGATTGCATTGTGAACTGCCAAACTCAATTATACGCCAGATACCCGATTGTGGTCATCTTCCTCACGTGGAAAAACCAGATTCTGTTGCCAGAATAATCTTGGAATTTGTGCAGGATTACTGCCAAAAAGAGGCTCAGTTTGTCCTAATGTAATGAAGGTGTATATTCTGCCTCTCTGCTTCAACCATATTCAGATTGGGTTTTCGCTGTAATGCTTGATCTGATCAGTCTTACCTGCAGTTTTAATGGTCATAACATTTGTCACTTTTGTAAAGGGTTAACAGTTCTGATTTCATCTATTGTACTTCAAAAGCAGCAAGTGATCCTTCCAACATTTGTCACTTTTGTCTTGGCAAAAGATTATGTGAGATAAAAATTTCATCATAGTCGTTTTGCTTCCTAAGTCATATGGCTTGACAGAAGTTGCTCTGTGTTTTGACAAAAATCATTGCTCACCTGTTATTTCATTCATTTCCTGACTGTTTGCTTGCTTCTATCTAATGGTTGGGTTAACCTAAAGAATCGTCCGATATGAAATGCATTATTTAACAGGCTTGACACCAAAATGCAGTATCTAACAGGCTTGACACCAAAATTCCATGGGAATCAGATGCTCAGAAAAAAACAGGCACGAGATCAGTTTCTTTTCTTAACCCATTAGGCCTTTTGTCATCGCTCCAATTCTTTCAGTGTGCTTGTAACCGAACGGTTGGTAGGTGGTTCACAAGTCACAATCTCAAGCTCCCACCCATGGCCTAGAAAATACATTAATAAATCTACAAAGTTTGGCCATGCGCGTCAAATGTCCAATAATTCTGCTTCAGGTACAGTCACTATCTACCAATTCAACAAAAACACCAGTCTTACTACTTATTGAAGATTGATATGAATAAACATTCGAAACAACCTTTATTTAAAAAACAAATGGGGGTCACTTGGAATGATAAAAAGTGACAGTAGTAGTTGCAGTTTTTAACCAGTAGATAAGAACCCATATTTTCATTAAATTAAAGAAAAAAATAGTGCCTCTCTCTAGATATACAGAAAGAAAAATCTAACAAAGCAGTGATCAGGTTCTTCTACTACTACTGCAATAGCAGTCATATCACTGCTCAAAAGTGGGAATCAAATTCCAAAGCTTTTTTCACATAGGCAAGGAGGAAACAAACAAAAAAGAAAGAGAAAAAAAGTCCTAGTGGGGCGTGGGGTCTGATTCTAGTAGATGATCCCTACCTACACCAATGTGAATCAACACAGTCCTGGCAAAATCTCATCCGCCCATCAACAAACCCTAGCACTCTCCCCTCCCCTCTCCTTTTTCTACAGCCTTCAAATCCAAGACAACCCTACAATCCAAAGGGTCATAACAACAGAGAAGAACAGGTTAGTGTTTCTGAACACAGACACTGCATCACTTGGCTCATTGATGCCTGCGGTTCCTGTTGGGCCAAGGGTGGTGCCACCAAAAACTGTAGGAGTCCCAGTGGTTGTGCCGGTTGTTGTGCCTGGGGTTGTCCCTGTGGTTGGGGTGGTGGAAGGAGTTCCAGTTCCAGTTGTTGGAGTGGTGCCCGTGCTACTGCAGAATTTAGCAGAAAAAAATAGAATGTTTCAATACTTGACTGTTAAAAAAAGCAGCCCTGAATCTGATGGATTAGAAAATTTTTACAAACCCACTAGAGCAAAACACAATCATCCAAAGGAAGCAAAATGGAAACATACTAACATGAGAATATAACAGATGTCCAGCTGAGATTTGGAATCACAAATATTTTGATTTTGATAAGAAAGAAGACAAACAACTTCTGAAATATCAACATCATGACAGCTCACAGCTGTATGATGCAGCCAGGCCTCCTTGTAAAGAAATCAAAGCAAAAACGATTCAGCTATTTGGAGGGGGGAAGGGGGGGCCCGGGGCTAGATCTACCCTTTACTTTAATTAATCAATATCTAAGTTATTTAATGAAAATTGACACAGTTGCTGTATTCTGCAAACTGCTTCTGAAAGCAAAACCCGGTTCAAATCTACTATGTCGGTTGTACCGAACAGAGAAATCCCAAAGCTAAAACAAAAGAGGAAAAACTAAGAGGAGAGTTTGATTTTTCATCAAAGTGGCAGATTCTAGTTTTGACATGCACAGGTTTCACTGGAACATATCAGAAGGAAACTTCATTAGATGTGAAAGTGATTTTGAAACCTCACTGCAGAATCAACACTCTAATGAACATACCTTGCGGGAAAGTTACAAGTAGAAGCAATATCTGCAAAAAACCAGAAAGAAAAATTGTACCAAAAAGAAAATCAGGAAATAAATCACAAAAATGAAAGGAACGAGGAAAGAAATGAACTAATATTTAGAAACAGAAGGGATAGGCCCTTGGACTTACTGCTTGGAGGATTGGCACTAACTGTAGCAGTGCCTGAAAAATCACAGCTTCCTGTAACTTGACCTTTCCTTTGGAAAAAACTATTGACAGCATAGCTACAGTGGTCTTTCACAGTGTTGGGATTATAGCAACCACCATTTTGAAGGATTGCAGTACAATCAGCTCCAGCTCCACAAGCATAATCCAGGGTCTTTTGGAGAGCTTGGTCGCCCACTCCATCTTTACATAAGCAATAAGTAGCACCTGTAAAAAGAAAACAGAAACACCCCGAAATCATAAAAAGTTAGCTTCTAACAACACATGAAAACCAATCAAAAGCTGAAAAGATTCTCTATGAAAAATGGATTTTTTTTTTTTGAATTGAAACAAGAAAAACACTCAAATATATTCTCTATGAAAATTCTTTACAATGAAGATGGAAAAAGTTTAAATCTTTAAGAAGCCATCTGTACATTTCTGAAGCCAAGAAGAGAACCCATCTTAGAAATCTTGACATATGACAACTCAAAAACCTTACAACAAATCTAGAGTTAAAAAAGCAGAGAAAAAGGAGGGGAAAAAATAGAAAGAAAATCACAAAAACCAAGAAGCTTACTTGAATGGCCCGTCATGGCCAGGAAAAGCACTAGACAAATTAAAAGAGCCATGATTGATGCAAGATTTGGAGGGGAAAATTTGAAGAAATTAACTGACTTTTAAGATAGTTGGCTGAACTTGAAATCCGGAGAGCAGAAAGAAAAAAAAATAAAAGAAAAAAAAGAGAGAAAGAGAGAGTGTGTGTAAAGAAAGAGAGAATGGAGATTTCTAGACCAAACAAGCTACAAGAAGGAAAGTATGACGGTGTAGTGTTTGGTAATAGTGGCTGTCTGCATCTGATGTATAAGGCCCCTTTTATTAGAGTGAACATATGTCTTAAAAAGCAACCTGGTATTTATTGGATATTTTAAGTGTTCTGGGGAACTGAGCAAAGCCATTAAAAAAAAAAGCTTTTTCTCCATGGATTTGACTGTTTTTTTTCCAGTTTTTTTATGTATCAATGTGCCATATACTGCATAGCCCCATGCTTTTCCCTCAAACGGTCATAAACTCATGTGAAGGATCAAAACTTAACTTAACCCCCAACCTGGTTTAGGCTGGTTCTGTGAAAGTGAAGGTGAGGGCTGAGGGTCCTACCGTTGGGGGACCCTTTTTTGAGACCTTTTATCAATCTGCTGTCACCATGACTGTCCGGTTCCTCCTTGTTCACCTTTATGAACTTCGATTCTACCTTGTACATTGTACATGGGACAGCTCTCGTTTTGCTTCCCTGGTTTCTCATCCTCCATGTAACCCCATAGGAGCCATGTTTAAGTGTAAACTGTTGCTAAATGATGATAAACATAAACATAGATATAGTTAGTAAACAGATTAGAAAATTTTCTTGTATTCTTGGTGAAGTTCTTGCAAGCTTTTACTACATGGCCCCATCAACATTGATCCTGGTTGATGTATGGAGCAGGCAAAATTTGACACGACAATGATGTTCAAGAGGCCTTTTGCTTTTTGCCTAGTAAATTAGGCACATGATTCTGGGGGTTTCAAGAGCCTGGACCTAGGAGACCAAGCTGCCTAGGATCACATTCATACTCTATGAATCTTAAGACTTGTTCCTTTGCAAAAAAGAAGATTAAATTTTTAAATATTGAGGAGTTTTAAAGCTAGCTTTTGCATTACAAATTCATTGAATTATATATCAGCCCTACGTTGGAAGCTTTTGACCAAACTACCGTGCCATTTGGCTTTTACCATCAGCACCATCACACGCCACCTAGAGGCCAAGCAATGAAGAAAGATCAAGGAAAAGTAAATTTTTACTTGTTTGGTACAAAGGAAAGCAGATGGGAAAAGGAAAATCCAAATGATCAGCCTATGACAATGCTTTAATAACTAACAAGTACAAGAAAAAAAAAGGGTTTTCAATTCTCTTATTTTCTTCCCTAAGCCAAACACACACACACATATATATATATGTATAAATTTAATGTGGTGAAGAAATGAAAATTGAGAGAGAAAGGAAAAAAAAAAAGAAGAATTTTCCAATCTTTCAATCTAATGTTGTTTTCATTTTTCTATTATAAGATATGATAATAATGATATGAATAATTCGATTTATCATTTTATATATTTTCTTTAAATTTCAAATTATTTAACATAATGATTTGATATATACATGTAAGAGAATGTACATGACCGTAACTCGCTTAATGCTAATAAGTAATTAGAATACTTTCAAAATATTGAATTCTTTTAGGTACATGGCTTTAAAATAAAGACTCAATTTTCTTTAACTAGAAACATTTATATATGGTATGGTAGTAGGGTACTCTCCATGTTTGGTGGGATGTCAAAGCTTGTGAGCTTCAATGCATTTAATTTTTCATTGAAACATTTGTCTAGGAATCAACCTAAATTATTAATTTCCCTTTGCCATGTGTTGAATTTTTAGACTATGATTCTATGTTTATTTTTTATATATCATCATTTATATTATTACGTAATCACGAAATATCATCTCATAAATATATTAAATAATAATATTATAAATATTATACATTAACAATACATCAAATATAAATCTGATCACTTTTACTATTAGTTTTGCAAACAACATTTCTTTTCCTTTTACTTCCATTTACTTTAAAGTTACAAATTTTCTATTCCATTTAACAAATTGCACTACCTTTTGTAATCTTATATGTTGCTTTCCATAGCCACCTTTAATTGATTTAATCCGAGTTCCTATTTGCTTATGATGGGCAAGAAAGTGATTTTGACAAGGTTAGGAGCCCAAATCAATCCTTGATTGAGTTAAAATGAAGTTTTAAAATTGACTTCGTTGCATAACTACTAACATTAGAGAAGAGAATTGCCTTTCGGTTTCCTTATTTTGATATAATGAAAAGTTTTATATGGGTATTTGATTCAATGATATAATTTATCATATATGTATTTTTTATTTAAAAATTGTGATATAAATTCTTTCTTTTTCAAATAAAAAAAGTCTGAAGAGTCAAAAAATAATTTTTAATCAAAAACTTTTTTTTTTACATTTTAAAAATTAAAAATTGATACGTCGATCTCGATCTTTAAATCAAATGTTCAAATATTAAACATATTTATTAAAAAGTTATTCACATAACGGGTAAATTTTAATTTCTTTCGATCATGAGCTTTATGTGTTTAATTTTTTTAAAAATTTTGAAATATCATAAAATGTGACTAACACTTTTAAAAATCTATAAAAAATTTAAAAAACCTTTTGAAATGTAAATAGACTAATAATTACAGTTTTAATAATGGATAAGAAATCTTTCAAAAGTAAAAAAAAAACAACACCATGCTATCGCTATATGTACTATTTTATTTTATAAAAAGTTAAAAAAAAGAAGAAAAATAATTTTTTTATTATAAAGAAAGTAAAAGTAAAACGTAAAAAATCATGAACCTCCAATCTTTGGTTTGTTTTTTATTACCGTCCATATCTTGAACGCTCCAAACAATTATGGTAGCGGCTGTTCATGATATAGTGCTCATACCATGCAATGATTATGTACAAGTCAATTACGAAAAGAGAAAAAGGGAAACGTAATTGAATTAAAAATAATTATTATTTTTTATAATCGATGAAAATTTATTAACCTTGAATTACATAATAGGATGTACTTATTTCGCATTTAATAAAATTTTTATATTATAATTTACTATTTTTAATTTATTTAAAAAAATATTTAAACTTTATCTTAAAAGTAAAGAATACGTATATCTATCACCGAATCAAATGTTTAGAAATAAAATAAATCTTAAACTAGATAAAAAGATACCCAAAAATAATTCAAAAAAGGTAATAATACTTTATATAGTAGGAAACTTAGGACCTTGGCTAAACAAAGTTATAGAAGGCCGAGAGTTGTTGACTTTTCTACCAAGTGATTAGTGCTAATAATGAAGGAATAAGTTGATAATCAACAAGAATTGATGAAGGGGAGGGAAGGGATAGGGAAAGTGTTGCCTATGCTATTATACAATGGGGGATGGGAAGAAGCGAGCAAGCAGGTTAGGTGGGTGCCAAAAGGGAAAACACTTGGTGCAAGGAAGGGAAAAGGCCGTGGAAGAAGTAATCTTTTGAAATTTTGGGTGGTTGCTTTTGGCTCACTTTATTTGATCAGTCTCTAGAAATGTTGATTGGGGCATTGAAATTCCTTACCTGGCCCAAAAGGGAATCATTGGACCAACACAGCACAAAGAAACACTTTTAGCCTGATGCTTTCCACATCTCTCTCTGGCCTCTGCCTTTGCCCCCCTTTCTTTCTGCGTTTTTGTTTCCCAGACAGCATCTCCTTGCCCAGCTGCTTTTGTATCAATGGATCCTTCATTTTGATGAGGTTTTACCAACACGGTTGCCCTTTTGCTAACTGGGGAATCAATCTGCCATTTCAACTAATCAGTACAGGTATCACTGTTTTCTTATACTAAAAGGCAAACAAAAACATAATACACATTAAATGTGACGATTTAAAAACTGTTATCGATTATGTGTCATAGCATGAATTGGGTATTTAAATGTTCATATAATTTTTATTGTGAGGTATTTTTTGTAGAACAAAATTGTGATGCCTAATGAGTCAAAATAAGCAATATCTTACTAGTTAGTGTGGACTGTAACATTTAATATTATAATTAACTCTAAGATACTAACGATGTGTTATGGAAGACAATGGATCTTTATTGGAGTAGAAGAAGATATCATGATTTGTGTATTAAAGTAGTATTTGAGTGTCTATATCATCTTCAATTTGTGAGGTTTATTTTATAAGATAAAATTATAAAATCTATCAAATTAAAGTTGATAATATTTTATAAGTTGGTGTGGACCATGATGTTAAGAAACAGTAACTTTTGACCATATACATGAGAGATTAGAACTTACATAATTTAGCTAAGTGCCTTACTAGGGAAGAGATTATCTAATGAAATAACCTCGGATTAAATAATTCTAAGTACAGAATGTATGGTAGGCTAAAGAGACAGCAAAAATGTTAAGAGACAGCAAAACGTGTGCTGATATATTTTAATAATTTATGAGAGTAGATTATTCTCAGCTTTTCTGCAAATGATTTGGATTTTTAGCCAGGATTCTTAGGGTAAGGTTGGCCTGTTGAGGCAAAGCTGTACCAACCTCCCATACAGCTAAAGCCACCTAAGCTGTCTTTCTAACCAATTTATAGCTCCCAGGTGACACAATTATATGATCTGGCTAGGTTGATTATGTCATACGAATTTCATGAAGTTTCTCTTTGTCAGGTACTGGGACGTTTAACTTTTCAGATAAGGTTA